>NC_135233.1:229017339-229317339 GCF_051348905.1 Ranitomeya variabilis
ACAAAATTAAACCGAGAGAAAAACAACGACCAGCGCGCCTGTCTAGGATTCAGGCGCCTGGCAGACTCAAGGTAAATTAAATTTTTGTGGTCAGTCAATACCACCACCTGATGTCTGGCCCCCTCAAGCCAGTGACGCCACTCCTCAAAAGCCCACTTCATGGCCAAAAGCTCCCGATTCCCAATATCATAATTCCGCTCGGCGGGCGAAAATTTACGGGAAAAAAAAGCACAAGGTCTCATCACGGAGCAGTCGGAACTTCTCTGCGACAACACCGCCCCAGCTCCGATTTCAGAAGCGTCGACCTCAACCTGAAAAGGAAGAGCAACATCAGGCTGACGCAACACTGGGGCGGAAGAAAAGCGGCGCTTGAGCTCCCGAAAGGCCTCCACAGCATCAGGGGACCAATCAGCAACATCAGCACCCTTCTTAGTCAAATCAGTCAATGGTTTTACAACATCAGAAAAACCAGCAATAAATCGACGATAAAAGTTAGCAAAGCCCAAAAATTTCTGAAGACTCTTAAGAGAAGAGGGTTGCATCCAATCACCAATAGCCTGAACCTTGACAGGATCCATCTCGATGGAAGAGGGGGAAAAAATGTATCCCAAGAAAGAAATCTTATGAACCCCAAAAACACACTTAGAACCCTTCACACACAAGGAATTAGACCGCAAAACCTGAAAAACCCTCCTGACCTGCTGGACATGAGAGTCCCAGTCATCCGAAAAAATCAGAATATCATCCAGATACACAATCATAAATTTATCCAAATAATCGCGGAAAATGTCATGCATAAAGGACTGGAAGACTGAAGGGGCATTTGAAAGACCAAAAGGCATCACCAAATACTCAAAATGGCCCTCGGGCGTATTAAATGCGGTTTTCCACTCATCCCCCTGCTTGATTCGCACCAAATTATACGCCCCACGGAGATCAATCTTAGAGAACCACTTGGCCCCCTTTATACGAGCAAACAAATCAGTAAGCAGTGGTAATGGATATTGATATTTAACCGTGATTTTATTCAAAAGTCGATAATCAATACACGGCCTCAAAGAGCCGTCTTTCTTAGACACAAAGAAAAAACCGGCTCCTAAGGGAGATGACGAAGGACGAATATGTCCCTTTTCCAAGGACTCCTTTATATATTCTCGCATAGCAGCGTGTTCAGGCACAGACAGATTAAATAAACGACCCTTAGGGTATTTACTACCCGGAATCAAGTCTATGGCAAAATCGCACTCCCGGTGCGGAGGTAGTGAACCAACCTTGGGTTCTTCAAAAACGTCACGAAAGTCAGACAAGAATTCAGGAATCTCAGAGGGAATAGATGATGAAATGGAAACCAAAGGTACGTCCCCATGAGTTCCTTTACATCCCCAGCTTAACACAGACATAGCTCTCCAGTCGAGGACTGGGTTATGAGATTGCAGCCATGGCAATCCCAGCACCAAAACATCATGTAGATTATACAGCACCAGAAAGCGAATAACCTCCTGGTGATCCGGATTAACACGCATAGTCACTTGTGTCCAGTATTGTGGTTTATTACTAGCCAATGGGGTGCAGTCAATCCCTTTCAGAGGTATCGGAGCCTCCAGTGGCTCCAAATCATACCCACAGCGTTTGGCAAAGGACCAATCCATGAGACTCAAAGCAGCGCCAGAGTCGACATAGGCGTCCGCGGTAATAGATGACAAAGAACAAATCAGGGTCACAGATAGAATAAACTTAGACTGTAAAGTGCTAATTGAAACAGACTTGTCAGGCTTCTTAGTACGCTTAAAGCATGCTGATATAACATGAGTTGAATCACCACAATAGAAGCACAACCCATTTTTTCGTCTAAAATTCTGCCGCTCGCTTCTGGACAGAATTCTATCACATTGCATATTTTCTGGCGTTTTCTCAGTAGACACCGCCAAATGGTGCACAGGTTTGCGCTCCCGCAGACGCCTATCGATCTGAATAGCCATCGTCATGGACTCATTCAGACTCGCAGGCACAGGGAACCCCACCATAACATCCTTAATGGCATCAGAGAGACCTTCTCTGAAAATCGCCGCCAGGGCGCACTCATTCCACTGAGTAAGCACAGACCATTTGCGGAATTTTTGGCAGTATATTTCAGCTTCATCTTGCCCCTGAGACAAGGACATCAAGGCCTTTTCCGCCTGAAGCTCTAAATGAGGTTCCTCATAAAGCAACCCCAAGGCCAGAAAAAACGCATCCACATTGAGCAACGCAGGATCCCCTGGTGCCAATGCAAAAGCCCAGTCTTGAGGGTCGCCCCGGAGCAAGGAAATTACAATCCTGACCTGCTGTGCAGGGTCTCCGGCAGAGCGAGACTTCAGGGACAAAAACAATTTGCAATTATTTTTAAAATTTTGAAAGTGAGATCTATTCCCCGAGAAGAATTCAGGCAAAGGAATTCTAGGCTCAGACATAGGTGCATGAACAACAAAATCTTGCAAATTTTGTACCTTTGTGGCGAGATTATTCAAACCTGTAGCTACACTCTGAAGATCCATTTGAAACAGGTGAACACAGAGCCATTCAAGGATTAGAAGGAGGGAAAGAGAGGAAGGCTGCAGTATAGGCAGACTAGCAAGTGATTCAATTAAGAGCACACTCAGAACTAGAGGAAAAAAAAAAAAAAAAATTGTAGCAGACTTCTTTTTTCTCTCCTTTGTCAGCCAGTAATTTAACCCTTTTTTGGGCCGGTCAAACTGTCATGATTCTCAATGGCGAGAGAACATAGCCCAGCATATATGAGAACTAGCTCTTGGAAGATGGAAACTATACTGACCATGAACTAAACCTGCCGCACAACTAGAAGTGGCCGGGTAGCATGCCTACGTTTTTTAACCCTAGATGCCCAGCGCCAGCCGGAGAACTACCTAATCCTAGCAGAGGAAAAGACAGTCCTGGCTCACCTCTAGAGAAATTTTCCCAAAAGGCAGACAGAGGCCCCCACATATATTGGCGGTGATTTTAGATGAAATGACAAACGTAGTATGAAAATAGGTTTAGCAAAATCGAGGTCCGCTTTCTAGATAGCAGGAAGACAGAAAGGACACTTTCATGGTCAGCAGAAAACCCTATCAAAACACCATCCAGAAATTCCTTTAAGACTCTAGCATTAACTCATAACACCAGAGTGGCAATTTCCGATCACAAGAGCTTTCCAGACACAGTAACGAAACAGCAGCTGTGAACAGGAACAAAATGCAAAAACACACAAGGACAAAAGTCCAACTTAGCTGGGAGTTGTCTAGTAGCAGGAACAAGCACAGAAGGCTTCTGATTACATTGTTGACCGGCAAGAAACTGACAGAGGAGCAAGGTTATATAGCGACTCCCACATCCTGATAGGAGTAGGTGAACAGAGGGGATGATGCACACAAGTTCAATTCCACAAGTGGCCACCGGGGGAGCCCAGAATCCAATTTCACAACAGGCAGGGTCCTCGCCCCTCTGTATCAGTCTGTAATTGTTAGTTTGCTTACTGTAAGTGATATCTGTAACTTGTATGTAACCCTTTCTCATGTACAGCACCATGGAATCAATGGTGCTATATAAATAAATAATAATAATAATATATATATATAATGTATGTGTTTTGACAAATATTTCCTTTGAAAACGATGTGTAAAAGACATAGAACAATTCTCTATGTAAAGGCTCATGTTACAATCGCACTGTAATCGGATAACAATCGCACTGCATTCGGATGTAAATGGGACCGATTTTTCACACGTTTAGTGTGACTGCGGCCTTAAAGGGCACCTGCCACCTTTGGAAACACTTATTTACCTGTAGATAATGGGGTAATCCGGTAACTAGCATTTAAATCCTGTTTAGTTGGCTTACTGGAACAGCAGCTACAGGGAGAAAATGGAATTCTATCCTCTGCGCAGCTTCCAGTCATTACCGTGATTGCTTGCTATACTGTGAGCATGGCTGTAATCTCTCCCTGGTACTTTGACAGCCTGACCTGCAGCATCTGCTGCACACGTGCGCTCCATAGCAGACTGTCAATCAGTTTGCCAGGGAGTGATTACAGCTGTCGCTCACAGTATAGTGAGCGGTGACCGTAACCGCTTTCTGCACTGCCCCCATTACTGGAAATGAGCCACTACGGCCAGGAAAAACATCATTTTCTCCCTGTAGCAGTTGCTTCAGCAAGCAGGCTGCATGAGATTTAAATGCTGTTTCTTGACTGATCATCCCTACTGGTAGGTAAATATAATTTCTGGAGGTGACTGGTTCCCATTGATGGTTGTGCAGAATCTTGGATGTGACTGGAGCAGCTGCAAAAGGTGCCAGGCCAATAACCAAACGTTTCCATAGGATTCCAACCCAAGCAATCTCCAGGTATGTAAGTGCGTGATCAATCTACAACAAGGGCCAGCTATAGTAGGACTGCAACTTCCAGCATTCCCTGATAGACACAGGAAATCAGGCAGCTGCCAGGGAATGTTAGGAGCTGTACTTTCACAACAGCCAGAGTGCAGCAGGTTGCTAATCTATGATCTATGGAATTTCAATTATTGGAACACATTTAACTTTGTCATACATAGTCTATCACACAATCTTTTTTTACTGGGGCTTTAACGTACTGCAGTGTAAAGCATGGAAAACAGACAGACGAGCAGTCTGATCCTCTGAAGAGATAGATGGATTGCAGCCAGGGCCGCCATGAGGGCATTATTGACCTGACTGGCGTATGGGGCCCGGTGGGCAGAGGGGGCCCGCATCGGGCCCCGTCTCATCTGCTTACTGGGCCCCTACCGGCAGGCTAAACCGGGCCCTTAGCGGAGGCTGGCAGCTGACGTCAGCCGCAGCGCGCACGTCGCCAGCGAGTGCGCGCTTCAGCTGCGTGGAGGGAGCTTCGCCGCAGGAGCGCGGCCAGGTAAGAAGAACTTTTTTTTTATTGAGAGCGGCGATCTGGGGGGCCTGGGGCGGCAGAATGCTGGACACGGGGGCTGCAAAATGCTGGACACGGGGGCTGCAGAATGCTGGACACGGGGGCTGCAGAATGCTGGACACGGGGGCTGCAGAATGCTGGACACGGGGGCGGCAGAATGCTGGGCACGGGGGCTGCAGAATGCTGGACAGGGAGGCAGCAGAATGCTGGACATTGGGGCAGAATGCTGGACATTGGGAGCATGACTGGAGACACGGGGCAGGATTGCAGACATAGGGGGCAGAATGAAGATACGGGCATGATTGGAGACACGGGGCAGGGTGAAAGACATGGGGGCATGATTGGAGACACTGGGGGCAGGATTGGAGACAGATGGATACGATGGAGACAGATGGGGCAGGATGGGGAGATCATATGGGGCAGAATGGATACTCATGAGGGCAGGATGGAAGAACATATGGCTGAAGCCAGGAATGAGACACACGGGAGCCAGGATGGGGAATATTAATACCATAGGGGCTAATTAAGGGATATTATTACTGCAGTGATGTATTTATTTTATTTTTTGAGTATACTGTTTTTAAATGGGGGGTGGTCCTGTTACTGTGTAGAGTGATACTATGTCGCCTTTTTTTCTTCATGTGGCTTAATGTAGAAGTTGGGAAAAATTAAGTAATGTGTTCTGCAAGCGGAGCTCGAGATAACTGTGTTATTTCCTGCAGAGACAAGCCCTGGCTGGAAGAAGTGAAAAACCAAGATGAAGGACTTCACCTTGAGACGTCACTGGTGAGTCAGTGTATTACCTGTACACTGACACTATACACTGTATACTATATACAGAGCTCCTGTGTATAATGTCACTGGTGATCACTGTATTACCTGTACACTGACACTATATACAGAGCTCCTGTGTACAATGTCACCAGTGGTCACTGTATTACCTTTACATTATACGCTATATACAGAGGTCCTGTGTT
Source organism: Ranitomeya variabilis (assembly GCF_051348905.1). Taxonomy (NCBI): domain Eukaryota; kingdom Metazoa; phylum Chordata; class Amphibia; order Anura; family Dendrobatidae; genus Ranitomeya; species Ranitomeya variabilis. The sequence goes on from NC_135233.1 coordinate 229,023,250, forward strand.
TGTCACCAGTGATCACTGTATTACCTGTACACAGACACTGCATACTAAGATCTCCTGTGTATAATGGCACTTATGGTGATATTAGTATTGTGATTTTTTTTTATTACTGATCAGTATTGTATTCAGTCACTATGTGGTGGTTATATTTGGTCTGGACATGTTGTTGCGGTATTTGTCCCTTGTATGTGCTATTTGGTCACTTTGTGGTGGTAATATGGTGTCTGGTCATGGTGTAGCGGTATTTGTTCCTTGTATGTGATATTATTGGTCATTTTAAAAATTGAAAAATAAATATATACCTAAATTGTATTGCATATTTTAACAAATATTTAATAGGTTACAGTAGAGTAGGGCCTGATCAAAAGTGTCTACCGTGTTATGGTGGTGGCTTAAAAAAATCTTTTGGCCAAAACAAAAGCTGCTGGCTATATGTGTGATCTGGTGATGGGAACTGTTAATGCGTGATAGGTGAGAAGTGGAGTTTTTCCAAGAGAGAGCGGTGGGACTGTGGACAGTTCGAGGGGTGGAGCCTGGGCGGAGTCTCAAGGTGTGAAGAAACCAGATTGTATCTTAATTTCCCAGACAACCATGTTTTTGCAAAAACCAAAAGAACTGGCTTTTTATCTGTATATTGGCTTGTGAATTTAAGTGTTTATGTCTGGTGGGTCAAGAAGACAGACTTGACCACTGATATACTATCTAACATACTGTGTTAAGGTACCTTCACACTAAACGATATCGCTAGCGATCCGTGACATTGCAGTGTCCTGGCTAGCGATATCGTTTAGTTTGACACGCAGCAGCGATCAGGATCCTGCTGTGATATCGCTGGTCGTTGAACAAAGTTCAGAACTTTATTTGGTCGTCAGACCGGTGTGTATCGTCGTGTTTGACACCAAAAGCAGCGATAGCAGCGATGTTTTACACTGGTAACCAGGGTAAACATCGGGTTACTAAGTGCAGGGCCGCGCTTAGTAACCCGATGTTTACCCTGGTTACCAGTGTAAAATGTAAAAAAACAAACAGTACATACTCACCTTCGCGTCCCCCGGCGTCCGCTTCCCACACTGACTGAGCACCGTAAAGTGAAAGTGAAAGTACAGCACAGCGGTGACGTCACCGCTCTGCTGTTAGGGCCGGCGCTCAGTCAGTGCAGGAAGCGGACGCCGGGGGATGCGAATGTAAGTATGTACTGTTTGTTTTTTTTACATTTAACGCTGGTAACCAGGGTAAACATCGGGTTACTAAGCGCGGCCCTGCGCTTAGTAACCCGATGTTTACCCTGGTTACCCGGGGACCTCGGCATCATTGGTCGCTGGAGAGCGGTCTGTGTGACAGCTCTCCAGCGACCAAACAGCGACGCTGCAGCGATCGGCATCGTTGTCGCTATCGCTGCAGCGTCGCTTAATGTGAAGGTACCTTAAGTCTGTAATAGTGACTGTACATTGAGTGTGTTAAGCTTTGTTTATTGATGTGTGCTTATATGCTAATTGTGCTACTTAATCCCATCACCATTGTTTACCTTATCTTGATGCTGGACTGAAAGACCCGGGGTAATTCTAAAAATAGCTTACATGCCTTGGGTATAAAAAGACTCAGAGTTCACATCCTGGGTGTCTGAAGTAATACAGAGCTACCAGCCAGACATTCTGCAAAACACCCAACAGACAAGAGAAAGGACTGCAGCCAATTCATCATGGCACATTCACAAGGGACACTGATCTAGGATTCTATAGGATACAACCTAGGGGTTTTTGGCTCCGGTTGGAAGGACACAGATCTGATCCAGTGACCATCTCTGAACCATGGATATGTTTGGAGAAAGCCAGGGTTGGGACCTGCTGGTCGCCTGATTCCATGGAAATGGTCAGATAAGCCAGGTGGTGACTCTCGTATCAACTGGCTTTGGACCTTGTATGGACTCTATGGACAGTTCTTGGTCATCTCCCTATGCTTGTCATTACCCCTTCTCTGTGCGTTCATCCACAGATGGAGTAGCGACCCTGGGAGCTCTGACATCATGTCAACTGGCTTTGGACCTTGTATGGACTCTATGGACAGTTCTTGGTCATCTCCCTATGCTTGTCGTTACCCCTTCTCTGTGCGTTCATCCACAGATGGAGTAGCGACCCTGGAAGCTCTGACATCATGTCATACTGGAAATACATGGAGACGCAGTGATCTTTTATTTGCGCCCATGTGACCCTGGGAGCTCTGACATCGTGTCATACTGGAAATACATGGAGACGCAGTGATCTTTTATATGCGCCCATGTAACCAAACAATTCCAGCCATGGTGAGATTGTTCTGTTTGCTATTGTGTGTTGAGGTTCAATAAAGTATTGCCACACTGATTTACCTTAACCCTGTGTTGTCTGTGTAGTGTATTGCCCACGGGGAGATAGGGCGTTCAATGGTATGAGCCGTGGTCCATGCAGTCTTGCTAAAGACAGCCGGGCCAGCGGACGAGAGCACCCACTGACCCCGTTTCTCCACAATTGGTGGCAGCGGTGGGATACTACTCAGCCCGGCGGAACTGGGGGAGCTGCAGGGGACTGGTGTTCTCACACATCATCCAGGGCTCCACAACAAGGGAGGTATACAGACAGACCCAGCAGACCATTGATGAGGCATGTGATATATAAGGGTTAATAGTTTGCCTTTAAGTGCCTTTTGCCTTTATTTGCTAGAATTACTAGAATCTGTTGACGCAGTAGTCTGATGACGCAGTAGTCTGATGGTCTCCTCTTCAAGGAGACTACACTTCCTATCATGTATGCTTTCAATAGTCAGCCACAACATGTTCTGGGAGCGTGGTAAATAAAGTATGACCCTGGGTGATGGTGGGGGCTACATGAGTTACATTGAAATGCATTTGTTGTAAATGGTATAAAACATTGCCTTGTTTTTGATATATCAGATAAAAGTGACTTGCTCACAGAATATGTGTGAGGTGTCCTTTGTCTCCAAGCGCGCTTGTAAAATGACGGGCGTAATTCCACAATTTTGCCTCACTGGTGATCTGGCGTACTGACATTGGGTCAGAAGCAAACAGCTACGACAGTTTTGGCGCCCGACCGGGGCCGTGGTAACCAGCCTATTCGGAATCCATATGTGGGAGCTTCCTGGGAGATTGGACATGCAAAACACCAGCTGCATCAAGGTGAAAATTTTTTCTTACACTCAGTTTTGCACTTGAAAAAAACCCAAAACAATCCCTGAATGAGCACGTATGTATGAATGACCACATAAGTATCATTACTTATCTAACTGTTGTTGAAGGTCCTGGATGAATGAGTTGTGGATTTTTAATGTACATTTAATTTACATCTGAGATTCAGTGAAACCCGTGTTATATATATATATATATGGTTTGACATTGGATAGGTTTCTATATGTGTTTTGGCCGGACGCGGTCAGAATCAGCTTATTCAATTTATGCAGTGATCTGCCTGTATAGAGAAACTGTTTTTAATTCCGAGAGGATGAATGTTTTGTAGAGATTAAGTCTGAAAACTGCTGCAATCTGTTTCTGTGTGTAAAACACTAAGCTCTTTAGATTCTAAGATCTCTACTGAATACCTGATGGGAGGGGTGAGTCGAACCCCTGCGCGAATTGCTTGTGATTTCTCCTCTCTGTGCTGCTTGCCAGAGGAAGGGGGGCATGGAGTTGCGCTCAAATATTCTGTCCTTGATATTGTACATGCTAGGAGACTTGTGTTTAAAGCAATAGTACTGTATGTATTGAAGTAGAAAGAAATATTGTAAGTTGAAGTTGGAAGTTGAAAGTGAAAAGAACTGTGCCTAGTTTTAGAAGGAAACTTGTAAGTGATTGAAAGATTGGTAAAAGATTCACCTGCTTCAAGTTGAGTGATTGATATATAGCAAATTGAGGATCAACAGAGGAGGTAGCCAACTGCACTGCTGATGTAGTAGGTGAGAGTCTTCCTGCTACAGTCAGCTTATGGCACATAGGTGGTGTAACCTTGCCGTTCCATGGAGCTGTGCTAGCCAGCTGATCTACCGGGTGGTAGGTGGTGTAACCTGCCCACTAAATCCCTTAGGTCTACCGGGTGGTAGGTGGTGTAACCTGCCCGCTAAACCTTGACACTCGCTCTGACTTGTCACGTGTGGCTGCCTGGTGAAGGCAAGGCACACTAAAAAGGGCATTTGCAGAATAAAGGTGAGTTGTTTGAGCGGATAAGTTGAAGCCATGGGCAACTTATTCTGTGTGCAGTCAGGGCCCCCAATGGGATCCAGAACCGCTATGCAGATTGTAAAAGACAGAAAAGGAAAGGAAGCAGTGAAAGATGTGAGATGTGAGGATAACATTTATCCTTACAGGTAATAGCGCTAGCCTCCCACCACATTTAACGCAGGATGCCCATTCCTAGAAACGCCTTATTTATATTTTGCCTTGGTGACTTCAACAGGGTCCCAAACCCATACTACCACAAGCAAGACGCTGATGCGCCGCTACTACTCCCAGACAAGGTAATGATTTATCCCGGTTACTCCAGGGCACCATCAACAATACCATCATTATTTTTCACCTACATACCTATGATATTTCAGGTTGAACCCAGAGACGAACCACCTACTAGACCATATTTATTCTTTAAAAGCCTATACAATAACCAGCAAGACGCTGATGCGCCGCTGTTATCCTTAAATAAGGTAATGATTCATTCCAGTTACTACTAGACACTACCAATAACATTACCACCATTATTATTTTTTACCGATATACTTGCAATATTTCAGGTTATATACGGATCACTCATCAGGCCATATTTACTACCAAAGAACTATACCTGGTAAATAACCACAACTCCATATCATTCATTACATCTCTTCTAGCTCACTACAAATTGGGTATTGACGTGATTGTTGTTTCCTCTAGCCCCTGGATACCACAGGGACGACGTTCTTCCTATTATAGGAATTATTCACTAAGGTAATTATCTCAGCTCTATTGTTGGAGGATCTCATAGATACCATGTCACTAGACACACTTCCCCAACTTTATACTGACGGTCTAACCTCATGACATATGCTAAACAGTCCTCCCCTGGGGAGTATCAGCTACAGGCTATAACATACTGTACATACTGTATTATACAATTTTGTTTATTGTTAATTGTTCATTTTGTATTTATTTGTTGTGCCATGTTTATCTCAAGATGTATATATTGTTTTATGTTCTTATGTTTACAGTGCGACCCTAGAGTAAGACCCGGGATGGTCGAAACGTCATATCATTCTGAGTCGCTTGCACATTGTATAATAATTGCCTTCTGCTTGATCCAATGTACTTTATTTATTTTTTCTCTACTTGAATAAATTAGCATTTTCAAAAAATCATTTTACATTTCTGCATAAGATATTCCACTTAGGGAGTGCGGTGGATTTAATATAATACATGAATTTATATAGGGCTGCTACTTTCTTAGAATAAGCTTGTGCTTTGCTGTGGCCAATGACATTGTGCTCCCCCATTTTATGACTCAGCACATGTCGTAATTATATATATATATATATATATATATATATATATAATATATATTTTAATATATATAATTTTCTTTTGGTAACATATTTTGTGAATCAAATTTAGTTTTTAAGGGACACTCTACCCAATCAAATACGGGTGTAAATAATATTTGGACATTAATGTGTGACTTATATAAACACTTGTGTAATATTGCAGAAATGGTGTATATGGCAAGAGTAGTGAAAGTAACACCTGACACCAGAATGTCTGAGGACGGGGAAAAGAGTCAGGTACCAGACACTGTTTAGGCAAGGGGAAAATCTGATGTGGGTCAGCTGCCCATTCCCCCTGTCATGATAAATTAAAAGAAGGAACCACTCCTCTTTGGTAAAAGCAATACGCCTTTGACCCTAGTCAAATCAATGGCCCTGAGCAGGGATATTAAAGAGTATGTTAAGGCAGGGGTTCTAGCGCAGAGATCTTCCCCCTGCAACACCCCTTTGTATTCCATTAAGAAGAAAAAGGACCCAAGAGTTCCCCTGACACTTGCAGAATAGTTAATGACTTACAGGCTGTTAATGATGTTACAGTGAGTGTGACCTCAAATGTCCCTAATACACACCCCGTACGGTCACAGATCCCAGCCACGTCAAAATGTTTCACAATCACTGCTTTGGCAAATGCATTCTTCACCTCATCCACAGATTGTACTATTACAGTATGTGGATAACTTCCTGCTCTGCTGCCCGGACCAGATGTCCTTCTTGTGGCTTTTTAGCAGAAAAGGGTTGCAAAATCTCACGTGACAAACTGCAGTATAGCAAACAAAAGGTGAAATTTTTAGGCCACAATATTGCTAAAGGTACAAGACGCCTGATTAAAGAAAAAAAACAGGCAGTGCTGACACAGCAGCATAGAGGGAAACAGAGACCGATAGCTTACTACTCAGCACAATTAGACCCCGTGATTAGAGGGTCTCCTATGTGTGTCCGTGCTGTAGGAGCTGCTGTATTACCAAAAGGCATGTGAGATCACACTTTTTCTTTTTGACAATTTGTTCCCCACATGACATTAATGCCATACTCATACAAGTTCAACCAAAACACCTGTCTATGGATAGACAGATCAGACTTGAATGTGCTCTAATACTAATTCCTGAATACGTCACCCTCAAAAGACATAATGTTCTGAATCCAGCCACTCATCTGCCTGTGGATTCAGAAAAGGGGGAATTGGTGACAGCGTTGGAAGAAAAAAAAAAAAAGAGAGAGTACTCTGGTACGTTGACATGACTGCATAGGAACTGATGAGTCAGGAGACAGTGGGTTTTACATATGTTCATGGAAAAAAAACAAACCGTTCCTAATGCATATTTTGAGGTTTTTACCTTTGTAGATGGCTCCAGATACCACCAGGATGGGCGATTCTACACTGGACATGCAGTAGTATCCTCACATGAGGTAATCTGAGCTGAACCACTCCCTCCTCACATGTCGGTGCAGGAGGCAGAGTTGAAGGCACTCACTGAGGCGTGTAGAGCTGCTGCAGGTAAAGTTGCTAATATTTACACAGATTCGAATTGTGCATGGGGAATATCCCATGATTATTGCCCTATCTGGAGAAGCAGAACGTTTCTTACATCAGCCGGTAAGCCCATTAAAAATGCAGAGCTGGTGAAACAATTAATGGAGGCATTGACGTTACCAGTCCAGGTTGGCATCGTCAAGGTAAAAGCACACACGGATGGTGACTCTGTGGAGGTAGAGGGCAACAGAAGGGCGGACAAGGCTGCTAAAGTAGCAGCAAGGTGGCCTAGGGAGCAGTGGACGGTGGCGGGGAGTCAGCGTATTCCAGCCACACTGAGCCTAGATGTCCTGAAATCCCTCCAGCTGCCCAAACAGAGAAGGAACACGGGGGAGAATGGGAGCTGAGCTGAAGGAGTATGGGAGAATAAGGATAAATTGTATATACCATGGTCCCTGTTCCTAATTATGGCGCAAGCAGCACATGGCCCCACTCACACCTCAAAATGTCACGTGTCCATGGTAGATGCCTTGTGGATCGCTCCTGGTTTCAGTTACGCAGCAGCAAAGCTCGTACAGTCATGTCTCATCTGTGCACAGCACAACCCAGGAAAAACAGTAAAAATCCCTAAGAAAGCGACACTCAGGCCTCTCTACCCGTTTCAGAGACTGCAGACTGGCAACATACAAATACCCAAGGTAGGAGTGTGTGAAAAATGTCCTAGTATGTGTGGATCTCTTCTCTGGTTGGCTGGAAAATTCAAAGGCCATGGCAGATACAGGAAAGAGCGGGGTAGAGTGCTTGTCTCTTGCACTCTTGTCAGTCAGACACACTCCAAATAGAAAGACAGGCTCGTCTCCTTTTGAAGTCCTGTTTGGTAGTTTGCCAAAGACTGGTCTGTACTTCCCACAGGTGCTACAAATGCAACACGGTGCTATGACAGCCCATGTCCAGGCCTTGCAGGAAAGACTTAATGTGGTGCATAAACATGTGTTTTCATCCATTCCAGATCCTAATGCCAGTACAGACGTATATCTGTTGAATCCAGGTGATTGGTGGTCATACACAGACATGTATATCCACGGTTTGACGGCCCGTTGTAAAGTCCAGCTGACCACATTCACTTGAGGGAACGCCCACCTGGATCCATGCCAGTCACTGCAAAAAGATCTTTTCACTAGCAGAATGACTGTTCTCCTAATCACCTTGCTGGCAGTGGTAGGATGTTTGCACCTTACAGAGACACTGGATACACTTTTAAATGTTGACAAGGACAACAACTTATTTAACATCTTGCTTTTCTCATAAAAGACACGGAAGGACAAAAACTGCTGGACTGTTGGATCTGTGCACACAGCCCAGTATCTGCAAGGACTATGCTGTACTTAGCCTTACCCCTGGAGCCAAGGAAGGTATTAACGCCACACTGCATACACAATGAGACTTGGACTCAGATTTTCTTGGTTCCTTAAGGTTCTTAATAAGACTAATACAATATAGAGACTCCTTTTTAAATCATGCCAATTGGCTTAGCGGCCTAGCGGGATGGATTATTTTTGGTATTTTTCAGACTTGTATGCAAATCTTGTTGCTTTGCTTATTGTTTTATGTAGCCGTAAAAGCGCTAATATATGTATACCTAAGGCTGAACCTTCTGTAGTGTATCATAGGCCCCGTATGGCCACTGCTGACGGGGGAGGTGAGTGTCCACACTGAGGGAGGACGGGGAAAGCAGGTAGAAAGCCCCCTTATGGGTACTAGACCCATGAGACAGTAGCTCCTTTGTGGACATCAGCTGACCCTGTAGCAGAGGTTATACCATTTACAAAAGGGGGAAATTGATATAGAAGGGTTAATAGTTTGCCTTTAAGTGCCCTTTGCCTTTAATTGCTAGAATTACTAGAATCTGTTGACGCAGTAGTCTGATGGTCTCCTCTTCAAGGAGACTACACTTCTTATCATGTATGCTTTCAATAGTCAGCCACAACATGTTCTGGGTGCGTGGTAAATAAAGTATGACCCTGGTTGATGGTGGGGGCTACATGAGTTACATTGAAATGCATTTGTTGTAAATGGTATAAAACATTGCCTTGGTTTTTGATATATCAGATAAAAGTGACTTGCTCACAGAATATGTGTGAGGTGTCCTTTGTCTCCAAGCACGCTTGTAAAATGACGGGCGTAATTCCACAATTTTGCCTCACTGGTGATCTGGCGTACTGACATTGGGTCAGAAGCAAACAGCTACGACACATGCACAGCAGGTTTCGGATGCCACTATATCCAACCCCACCAAATCGGCCTTGGGAAGAGGACCAGAGTAGCTATATGACCTCAACAAGAAACGGAAACTACAGGAGATGTTCCAGCTTCAACAGATTGAATAGAATTTAATGCAGGAACTATGGAATGTGGAGGAAGACATGCGTGGAACTGGCTTTTTATCTGTATACTAGATTGTGGCCCGATTCTAACGCATCGGGTATTCTAGAATATGCATGTCCCCGTAGTATATGGACAATGATGATTCCGACTGTGCCCGTCGCTGATTGGTCGAGGCAACCTTTTTGACATAATCGTCGCCATGGCAACCATTATGACATCTACGTCGATACTGTGCCCGTCGCTGATTGGTCGAGGCCTGGCAGCCTCGACCAATCAGACGCGGGATTTCCATTATGATATCATCGTCGCCATGCTGTGCCCGTCGCTGATTGGTCGAGGCCCAGGCGGCCTCGACCAAGCAGCGAATGAATAAACGGGACAGACAGACAGACAGACAGACAGAAAAACCCTTAGACAATTATATATAGATTGGCTTGTGAATTTAAGTGTTTATGTCTGGTGGGTAAAGAAGACAGACTTGCCCAGTGATATACTACCACGACATTCTGCAAAACACCCGACAAGAGAAAGGACTGCAGCCAATTCATCATGGCACCATCACGAGGGACACTGATCTAGGATTCTATAGGATACAACCTAGGGGTTTTCGGCTCTGGTTGGAAGGACACAGATCTGATCCAGTGACCATCTCTGAACCATGGATATGTTTGGAGAAAGCCAGGGTTGGGACCCGCTGGTCGCCTGGTTCCATGGAGATGGTCAGTTAAGCCAGGTGGTGACTCTCGTGTCAACTGGCTTTGGACCTTGTATGGACTCTATGGACAGTTCTTGGTCATCTCCCTATGCTTGTCGTTACCCCTTCTCTGTGTGTTCATCCACAGATGGAGTAGTGACCCTGGGAGCTCTGACATCATGTCATACTGGAAATACATGGAGACGCAGTGATCTTTTATATGCGCCCATGTGACCCTGGGAGCTCTGACATCGTGTTATACTGGAAATACATGGAGACGCAGTGATCTTTTATATGTGCCCATGTAACCAAACAATTCCAGCCATGGTGAGATTGTTCTGTTTGCTATTGTGTGTTGAGGTTCAATAAAGTATTGCCACACTGTTTTACCTTAACCCTGTGTTGTCTGTGTAGTGTATTGCCCACAGGGAGATAGAGCGGGCGTTCAGTGGTATGAGCCGTGGTCCATGCAGTCTTGCTAAAGACAGACGGGCCAGCGGACGAGAGCACCCACTGACCCCGTTTCTCCACACAAGGGGTCCCCGAAAATTTTGCCAGTATGAAGCCCCGAAATTTCTAGTGGCTGCCCTGATTGCAGCCTACATCAGCCATTAGCCATTGTAGCCATACGGCAGTCACTGATCAGAGCTGTGTCCTTAGGGCGCAGTCAGTCAGCCACATAACACTGACAATGATGACATCGCAACGCTCGGACTGGTCGTTGGCTCTCCTAACCCGAGCGTGACAGCCTGTATTTCTATGCAGCTGTCACGCTCAGGTTAGAAGAGCTGAGGGCCAGACCATGCACTGCGATGTTATACGGCCGTTTGACTGCCCTTACTGGAGATGAACTACAGCAATAAGCATTAGGTTTCAGCTACACATCAGTGTCTATTTTTGATCCAATTTGCAGATCAAACTGAATGGGTTCACGAGAAAAAACACATGCCTCCTGTGTGTCATCTGAGTAATGTCTGATTTTTGAATGGATAGGAGAGCTTTGGAGAGTTTTTCTTAATTTTTTTCATGTGACAAGAATGGATGCCACACCAAGGGCTCGCTCACACAAGCGTATAACATGGCCGAGTGCTATGCGCTGTTTTATTGGCTAGCAGTCAGCCCAATGTTGTTTTACTGGGTAGTGCAGATCTCCAATTCTTTTCTCATGCTGATTTCACACACAGTCTATATGTGTGTGTGAAACATCGGACTGCACTCGGATGTCATCTGAGTGCAGTCTGAAGTACGCGAACATAGACAATGGAGAAATTAAGTTCTCCATCTTCTCCGCACTTGTGCTATGATCCTCTCACATGAGAGAATCGGATCACAGTAAGAAGACACTCCGAGTGACAATTAGCATAATTGGCCCGATTTTCTCACATGAGAGCGTATACAGCAGTGTGATTCCAGCCTAAAGGTGAAAATGGACGCACGGACTAAAAACTGGATCAAAATTGAATCGATTACACTAATGAAAAATATTTTTTCTGGTAGGCAAAAACCAGACATTGGAATAAGGCCATATCCAAAACTGACATCTGCTGCTAGCAACACAGTTGTCTGTCTCTTATTGTATGAGCAGTGACTCCTGCACACAGCTCTACAACACAGCTCCATTGTAATAGTCACTGCCATGCAAACCACAGGTTAGGGGTTCATCGGTGCAAATCGGTCCGAGCACAGACCGCTACTGCATGGACCGGTCTTCATTTGTTTCGTTCAGGCTGTCACGCTCGGGTCGGGAGAGCCGCTGCCAGTCCATGCATTGTTGTCAGATCTCGGACCAATTTGCACGGACATCTGAGTGAGCCATTAATATGTGACTAAATCTAGAACTTCATTTCAGTTCTCTGTTTTATGCCACAGCCAAACTGATATTGGACATGACACTACATAAAAATTAACTTCATCTGGAGTGAAAAGGTCTGTTCTGTACATCTTTACAAATGTACAGAACCCAGATAAATTAATCTGATATCTCTGCATAATTAATTTATACATATATGCATCATACGAAGGGTTTAATGTTAACTGGGGTGATACCAGAGTGCTCTCAATATATTCCTTACATTTGTGAGTGCAATTTGTTCCTCCACTGCATGCTCTATTTCTTTCCTGTGTCAGCCAGTTATAGTCTTGAATTTCAACTATTACTTTGTCACATAGTCACCCGGGTGTTGCTGAAATACCCTGCTCTCCTCTGTCTCATGCCTTCCTTGCTCTTCGGCTTCCCCTATAAAAGTCATTATGATGAGTTAAAATTTAGAAAAACCACATTGTTTCATCTGTTTTCCTCCAAATCTTAAGGTAGCACCAAAACATTGTAACACTGCTCATCCTGAACCTCCTGGTTCATGACTACAATGACAGAGGCACTGACACACACTGGTGTACGGCAGTAGGAGAGAACAGATTAGAAGGCAATAGAAATCTGGGTGAGGATCCCGATGGGACACGCGATGACATTACTGTTAACCTTGGAGGAAACTTAAGAATAATACGGTTAAAATAGAATATTAAAGGTCTTCTCACAACACGGGATGACTCGGGGACTTTTATTTCCATGTATTTTTTCCATTTGAGGGGGAAATGCTCTTTAATACTGAGAACAAAAGCTGGAAGTAATTTGTCAATTACGAGACGGCAATTTGGAATAGAAAAAAAAATTCTGCCATTATTCTGCCATAAAACATTATTGCTGACAGGGACACCTATGGGTTCACTTTATTTGCTAAGATTGCAAGTATCATGTAAGTATCAATTAAATGAGGAGGAATCAGCAAATCTTATTAGAGGAAGGAAATGTTTTTAAAAGCTCAGTTCATCTTTAATTTGACCACTAGGGACACTGTGTTAAAAGGATTTTCAGTGCACAAAAGCAGCTAGGAAGTGTTGTCTCTGGGACACAGGCAGAGAATCTCCTCTAGTAGACAGCAAGTAGCTCATATACTTACCTGTTAATGCCCATATGGTGAGGTGGATCCTTGAGCATTTGGTCCGTAAGACCAGATCTTATGCAGCATGATATTGGTGCAGCAGAGTGATCCAGTTGGAACAATGGAGTCTGATGCAGCTGAATGGCAATTCACATAACAGAGGGAAGACATGGAAATTGGTGAAGCAGAAATCTTTTAGTAATGAGAAACTTTTGAAGCAGAGCTGTGTGCTATAAGAAGTTCAGTGGCAAAACTGGTCCAGCAGTGTCGCAGAGCTCCATTTGAGTCCAAAATAGAGCTGGCACAGCAATAAGACAGGGTTACCCAGCGATATAGCAGAGATAGATATGCCATGGAGTTCAGTGACTTAGAAGAGTGGGGGTATGTTCCCATGGTCAATAAACGCTCCGCAGTGTCCAATTCGCAGCAGCCAGATGTTACAGCATAGTGGAGATTTGAAGAAATCCCATGTCCACTATACGTGCACCGATGCCCGCAACTTACCTGCAGAGACGGACATGCAGCGCGTCTTTCCAGACCGCAGCATGTCAATTTATCTTGCGGAAACGGGAGTCTCTGCAAGATAAATTTCACCCATCCAATGTATTGGGTGTGGTGATTCCGCACGGTTCAATAAAACATGCGGATTCACCTGTGTTCAAAAGCAGGCAACGCTTTGGACGGAGCGGACATGTGCTGCTACCAAAGCGCTCCCGATTACTGACTTTGAGAACATACCCTTGCCCAGCAAAGTATCAGATGTAGAAGGGCTTGGTTTGTTGCCTCTTTGGCCTTTTAGGTCTGAGTATGTGGTGTCACCAGATCACACAGCAATCTGATGCACAAAAGAGAAGAGGTGGGTGGCCAATGCAGGTGCACAAACAGTTACAAGTTGTGGTACGGAGTATTCACTCATAACAGCAGTGTCACTTTTTTGTTTGCTGTGCAGCCAGAGACTCCAGAAAAACGCACATGATCTTATTACAAATTGCCAAGTAAAATGTTATTCAATTTTGGAAAACCGCTGACTGTGCAACTAGAACCCCGGCCCAAATGCTATGCATGAAGACATTTTAACACTGTAACAAGCCAAGCACTTGTGTTCAAAAGGGTTTCCAGCCTCTGACTGTGAACAAGACCGTATCCATTGTAAGGCCGGGGTCTCGCTTGCAAGAAACTCGCACGCAGGCTTGGACTGGCCCACTGGAGAACCGGAGGATTCTCTGGTGGGCCCAGGCACTGACACCTGCTGGCATACTGGCCAGCAGCAGCCTAGGGCCCCCACTGCTTCAAGGGCCCCCACTGCTCCAGGGCCCCCCAGCCAGTGGCTATGGGGCCCCTGAGTCAAGGGGGCCCGCCTTGTGCCAGCCTAGCAGCAGCTGGAGACAGAATCCTGTCCCCGCTGCTAAAGCAAAATGAATATTCAAGCTTCCCCACGTCCCTATGGGAGAGGCGTGAATACCATTTCTCTTTAATAGCGGGCAGCGTTAGCCGCAGGCTGCAGCTAATACTGCCCGCATATAAAGCCCCACCACCGCACCACACAAACACAAAGTACCGCACCACATACACACACGCAGGCACACAGCGCAGCACATTCCAGCGTTCTACTTCCTGTCTGAGATAGCCCAGCTGGATGACGTCATCATCCTGCGAGCTCTCTCAGACAGAAAGCTGCCGGTGAGGAGGAGGCTGCCGGGATGTGCTGCTGTGGGACGGTGAGCTGTGCTGTGTGCGTGTGTGTCTGTGTGTGTGAGGGGTGGTGGGGAAGGACAATGATATTGGTGGGGGGAGGCAATGATGGAGATGATGGGCAATGATGTTGGTGGGGGGAAGCAATGATGCAGGTGATGGGCAATGATGGTGGTGGAGGAGGAAATGATGGAGGTGATGGGCAATGTTGGTGGGGGAGGCAATGATGGAGGTGATAGGCAATGATGGTGGGGAGAGGCAATGATGGAGGTGATAGGCAATGATGGCATTGATAGGCAATGATGGTGGGGGGAGGCAATGATGGCGGTGATAGGCAATGATGGTGGGGGAGGCAATGATGGAGTTGATAGGCAATGATGGTGGGGGAGGCAATGATGGAGGTGATGGGCAATGATGGTGGGGGAGGCAATGATGGAGGTGATTAGGCAATGATGGTAGGGGAGGCAATGATGGAGGTGATGGGCAATGATGGATGTGATGGGCAATGATGGTGGGGGAGGCAATGATGGAGGTGATGGGCAATGGTGGTGGGGGGAAGCAAGAATGGAGGTGATGAAATGGACAATGGTGGGGGAGGAGGCAATGATGGAGGTGGTGGAATGGGAAGTGATGGGGGTGGTGGGGGAGAATGATAGGGGTGGTGGGGAGAAGGCAATGATGGTTATGGTGATGAGGACAATGATGGGGGTGGAGAGGGGCTGCATTATACTTTGAGGGGGCTACATTATATTCTGTGGGGGGACTGCATTATTCTCAGGGGACTACAATATATTCTGCGGGGGCTACATCATACTATATGAGGGGGCTACAGTATTCTCTCAGGGGACTACATAGGGCAGCATGGTGGCGCAGTGGTTAGAACTGCAGCCTTGCAGCGCCAGAGTCCTGGGTTCAAACCCCACCAAGGACAACATCTGCAAAGAGTTTGTATGTTCTCTTTGTGTTTGCGTGGCTTTCTTCCGGGTACTCCGGTTTCCTCCCACATTCCAAAGACATACTGATAGGGAATTTAGATTGTGAGCCCCAACGGGGACAGCGATGATAATGTGTGCTGCTAACTGTAAAGCGATGCCCCAACGGGGACAGCGATGATTATGTGTGCTAACTGTAAAGCGATGCGGAATATGTTAGCGCTATATAAAAATAAAGATTATTATTATTACATTATGTTCTGGGGGGGTTACACATTACTATATGACGGGGCTACAGTATACTCTATGGGGGGCTGCATTCTATTCTGTGGTAGGGCTGCATTATTCTCACAGGGGACTACATTATATTTTGGGGGGCCACATCATACTATATGAGGGGGCAGCATTATGCCCTTTGAGGGGGCTACAGTATACTCTATGGGGGGCTGCATTATACTATATGAGGGGGCTGCATTATACCCTATGAGGGTGCTACATTATATTCTATGGTAGGGACTGCTTTATACCTGAGGGGGTTGGATTATATTTTGTGGGGTGCTGCATTATATTCTATGAGAGGGAACTGCATTATATTTTATGAGGGGGGCTACATTATTCTATGAGGGGGCGACATTATATTCTATGAGGGGGCTACCCCTCTATGACTCTACCCCAACCCCTGTTACATAATTAAGGCGTGTACTACCCTATATTATACCCTGATAGTAGCATGTTTTCCAGGTCTTGTATATATTTCTATGTAGCTACATAGTGGGCCCCAAGAATGATTTTCTCTGGTGGGCCTGTAATAGAGTGCAGGGTTGCGTATGTCACCACGGAACAGACAGACCAACTGTTGAAGGGGGTTTATTAACAGGGGTAGAATTCTCCTTGCAGGGAGTAAACGGGGTTAATAGAGTCAAGTAAAACAGTAAAACAGTTAAGCGGAATCAAAAGGGTTAACGAGTGTTCTTGTAACTTATCAGCCCAGGGAGGTCCTGACTGGAGGGTCCTTTTTCCCAATGTGGATACAGTCACCAGCAGGGCTTGAGTTCCTGAAGTCTCTTCTGTGTCTCCTGGAAAGTCCGGGGTTAAGTCTCTCTGCAATCTGTTCTTCGCAAAGTGAAACTGAAACCAGGAAATAGCACAGTCTCCGTCGTTGCTGCAAGAGCCTTTGTGCACCAGGCTGACAGTCTCCCTGTATTAACGCTGTCACACACACACACACTGTGCAGTTACTTATCACACTCAGGGATCTCTGCTTGTCACTGCGGTCATCAGGGCTGCACAGTCACTGTCTCTGATTCAGGAGGCTTCCAAATCTACACCCCCACATACAGCCTTCACTCTGGTGGGTATCTCAGCCTCAGTGCCCTCACGGGGAGCACTCCTTTTAGGGGAGCACGGCGCTGCAGCCTGCCCTCTCTTTGGCGCGCTGCCTTCCCTCTGCTCTCCCGCTCTTTTCTGACCACACCTCTCTTTTCCCAGCAGTCCCCTGGTCCCCTCTGTCCAGGGCAGAACGTCTTCCCCCCAGCAACCCAGCTGTCTGACTAAGTGGTTCCAGGCAAGGAGCAGGGAAAGCAACCTCCTTACATTCCCCTCTCTTAAAGCTCGCCATTCCACGGGCGAGGTCTCTTCGTGCTTCTCTTTGTTCTTCTGAGGGGAGTCAGATACTGGCAATCCTTGTATCTCCTTCTGCCTTTCTTCTTGCACATACTCCCAAACTAAATGGTTTAGGAGCTGTTCATCAGTCAGGTTGAGATATGCTTTCTCTGCTTCATCAACAACTGCTGTCCTCTTCTTCTTTTTCTTCTTCTTCTTAGCCTTGCCGGTAGCAGGTGTTTGCGTAGGGGCTTCTTGCTCGGGTTCCTCAGTCTGGGGGCTTAGTACAGGTAATTCTTCTCCATAGCTCCCCCTCTCTTTGACAGGAGCATTCTCGTCGAAGCTTGAGTCAGATGAATTAAGACCATGCAGGCCGGACTCTTTGTCATCTGCGCCGGGCCCTGCGGACATCACTACCCAGGGCTTCTCAACCACACGCCCTGTCTCACACAGCTGTTCCATTTCCCCTGTCCGATCAGGAACTGGTGAGCTGACAGCCAGCACATTCTTCACCTCAGGGGATGACATCAGTGGTTTCTCATTCTCATTGGCTCGGACCTTGAAAATGAGTGTCGCAGGAACACTTGGCACTTTCTCTCCTTCGGGAACTCGTGATGGGCAAGGTAGTAAAGCACTTCGGTGGTCTTCTTGAGTGAACGTCACTTTCTTTCCTCCGGACTGAGTCTCACCAACAAAACCTTCAGACCCAGGCTGCAGATCCACCAGGTTCGCCTTTACGCGTTGGGACAGCGCAGTCATTTCACCAGAGATGCTTGACACCTTCTCCACCTCTCCTTGGTGTCCGACATTGTGATACTGTCTTGTCCTAGGTGGAACTCTTCTCTTCCTGCCGCACCATTCCCTCCAGGGGCGACGTTCCTTCCAGTTAGCAGGACCCTCAGAGGGGTGAGCGGATCTCTGCCACCGCTCTTCTCGGGTAGGGCAATTTCTGGACATGTGTCCCACCTTTCTGCACGTCCAGCACTCACGTCTGCGTCTGTCTGGAGGGCGCTTCAGTCTGGATCGTCGACCTCGGCAGGGGACATCTTTCATCTGCGGTTGCTCTTCACCCCAGGATCTGGAGTTACACTCTGGGGCCACCACTGAAGCCATCTTCATGCTGCGCACCTCTCCTCTATCTCTTTCTGGCGGCTTCCGCACGTTACCTCGGGGTATGCCGCTGGTCCCCAAAACGGCAGTAAGGGCTTTCCCCAGACTCTCAATCTCCTCCCAGATTCTTCTTATCTTCAGCTGGGAATCTCGGGTCCACATCGCCTCCTCTTCATTGTGACTGGGTGCTCCGCAGTTGTAGCATCTAGGCAGTCGTCTTCGCCGAGCGGCACTAGTCTCACTTTGGGGGGCGGTCTCTCTTTCTCGCACTAGAGGGCTGTACTCTGCAGCAGGGATCTTCTTATATTCAGCCACCTCCTCACGGACTCGCTTAACCTCCTTCTTCAAGTCTTCTACCCATTGAGGGGCTGTTACCTCCCTGCTCCATACCTTTCCCACTGGCCCTACCACCCCTTGCTCTTGCTCGCGCGTGCGTGCCTCACTCCCGACCTCAGAGAAAGTCATATCTAGCTTTACGCGCGTGCGCTCTCGCAGGGCCTGTTTCATCAACACGTCTCGCAAGCCTGTCACCAGTTGGTCTCGCAGCACGTCAACTGACCCCACACCTATGCCGTCCTTCCGTATAATGGCAGTATGAAGCTCCTGCAGTGCGTTCATATATTGCGTCACGGTCTCCCCCCTTTCTTTGTACCCGGCGGAACAGTCGCATGCGCAGCTCCCCTACGTCAGTGGGGTCCCCATGCATCTCCTCAAGTATACATAATACTTTGTCCAGGGTATCTCTCGCCTGGGGGGGTCTGAGCATAACAGAGTCCCGTGCATCCCCCTCTAGGGCCATCACAGCAATTTCAGCCTGCAGAGCCGGTGTCATAGGATGCATCCGCATCATCCCTCGGATGCGTTCCGTCCAACCCCACAACATGACATTACTCCCTGAAAATCTTGGCAGGTTAGCTAACATGGCTCCCAGGGAGATGCTAGACCTGGAACCTCCATCAACTGCTTGGTCTGCCCCTTCCGCGCTACCGTGTGACATCCTGCTGACTACGCCAAGTGTAATAGAGTGCAGGGTTGCGTATGTCACCACGGAACAGACAGACCAACTGTTGAAGGGGGTTTATTAACAGGGGTAGAATTCTCCTCGCAGGGAGTAAACGGGGTTAATAGAGTCAAGTAAAACAGTTAAGCGGAATCAAAAGGGTTAACGAGTGTTCTTGTAACTTATCAGCCCAGGGAGGTCCTGACTGGAGGGTCCTTTTTCCCAATGTGGATACAGTCACCAGCAGGGCTTGAGTTCCTGAAGTCTCTTCTGTGTCTCCTGGAAAGTCTGGGGTTAAGTCTCTCTGCAATCTGTTCTTCGCAAAGTGAAACTGAAACCAGGAAATAGCACAGTCTCCGTCGTTGCTGCAAGAGCCTTTGTGCACCAGGCTGACAGTCTCCCTGTATTAACGCTGTCACACACACACACTGTGCAGTTACTTATCACACTCAGGGATCTCTGCTTGTCACTGCGGTCATCAGGGCTGCACAGTCACTGTCTCTGATTCAGGAGGCTTACAAATCTACACCCCCACATACAGCCTTCACTCTGGTGGGTATCTCAGCCTCAGTGCCCTCACGGGGAGCACTCCTTTTAGGGGAGCACAGCGCTGCAGCCTGCCCTCTCTTTGGCGCGCTGCCTTCCCTCTGCTCTCCCGCTCTTTTCTGACCACACCTCTCTTTTCCCAGCAGTCCCCTGGTCCCCTCTGTCCAGGGCAGAACGTCTTCCCCCCAGCAACCCAGCTGTCTGACTAAGTGGTTCCAGGCAAGGAGCAGGGAAAGCAACCTCCTTACAGGCCCAAGGTGCTCCAGTCCGACACTGCTCGCACGAGTCTCGCACCTCAGTACCCAGCACTGCCGCTGGCACACGGGACAGGAGCATGCAGCTGCATGTATTTCTATGCAGCTGAATGCTCTGGTCCGAGTGTTTTTCTTTAGTGCACGTACGCACTAAGATGTTATTTAGTGCACCTGGCTAAGGGTTGCGTGTAGCTATGAGAGATGGGCGGGTCTGGCTAACCACATATCTCACATGTGGCTGTGGTTACAGCCTACCTAATGGAGGCTATTGTTTGGCACATGGTCTGTGTCTTTGGAGGGAAAAGCCGTCCTGTGTGTGAGGCTCCAGAGAGCCTGCGTGCTGGACATTGCCCAGCCTGTGTGCCCACAGGCCTGAGGGAGCACAACCCGACTAGGACTTTTTTGTGTTGTTTTGCTGGCTCTAAAGGCCATTTACCTTTTAGTTGTTGCCTAGGAGTTTATAGAGCAAGTAAACCCATATGGACTTTTTATAGAAATGCGCCTCCTGTCTTCCTCCTGCAACACCTGAGTGAGTACGATCTCTACATCATAAAAATCCTGGAGCATCATAGCGGAGGTCCTGATTATCATCCTGATGGGTCCTGCGATTGTGTTATAAGGGCTCAGTGAGGTCGCTGAGGACTCCCTCACCCATCTAACCTATTAGATGCCATGGTGCCTGTTCACCTAAGGCCAGTTTCACACGTCAGTGTCTCCGGTACACACCGTGTGTCTGTGTGCAAAACACGCAGACATGTCCGTTTTTACCCGGACACATGGGCCGCAAAACATGCCACACACGTGCACCCGGAGAACAGTGTACACTGTCCTCTGTGTGCACGTACGGCCGCAGGGGAAGCAGAGCTACTGTAAGCGCTGTTCCCCTGCAGGTGGTGCTGAAGCCGGCTGTCATCCCTTCTCCCATACTCGGCCAGCGAGCTGTAAACTACTGGGGAATGAATGAGAACCAGCGAGCACAGACTCAGTGACATCACCGCTAGTTACTGAGCCTACCCCGCAGCTTCTCATTCATTCCCCAGTAGTTTACAGCCAGGAGCGGTCGCATTAGCACCGCTCCCGGTTGTAAACTGTACATTCTCCAGACATGGATTATGGCATAGGACTGACTGTACGCCAGACAGGCATGGGTATATTTTTGGTTTTTTATTTTGATTTGTTTTTACAGGAGATCGAGGGCTTCACTTGGATTGGCAGACTAATAAAGATGTAAAACTGTGTTTATTGTTTTATTTCATTAAAAGACTTTATTCTTACTGTGTGGTGTTTTATTAACCCTTTAACAACTATAGGATTAGTAATGGAGAGGTGTCTTATTGACACCTCTCCATTACTAAGCAGGCTTAATGTCACCTTACAATTACCACTACCACTACAGGGCAAGTGGGAAGAATCCGGCAAAGCTACAGAATTGGGACCACCATCAGGTGGGACCACCCGCTGCCAAACCCCATGCAGTCATGTTGACGATACACCACTGCTCTAATGTTAACTTTATAGGAGGCTGGATTATATGGACTCTATTATTACGTCAAAGACCTGGCAGTACAGAGAATCTCCCAGTCATAAAAACTGTGTGATCGCCAGCCTAAGATGCCTCCATTGCGGTGTATGGCTGCTATGCCTTTGTAAGGAAAGATGAAGGATCTGTTTAGTGTTGTAATTGTTGACATTGCCCATCTGAAGTCTCGTCCCTGTATAATATATCCATCATCATCTTCTCCACTACACAGAATATCTTGTGTATTACAGAAAATCCCACAATGTGCCCTGACTGTTCCGGATTAGTCAGCTGTCTCGTGTCTGTATATGACGTATTTCCCCTCGTCCATGTTTTCTTGTATTTAGCAGCAGCCATGTGCTCCCCCCTTCTCCCTGTGACACCATGTCTCTTGACTTATTTGGATAGGACACAGTTATAAGGGACGCAGACAGGGCACTTCCTGACCCTTAGCTGTCGCCACTCATATGTTGGGTGACAGACGGGAAATGCCCCCTGCCATTTATTCCTATTGTGAGTTACTTGCACAATTATATCCCAAAAATATCTGTCTCTCTGTTTCCTGCAGGGAGCATGTTCAGACCAGCAATGTCTCCCAAGCCATTCAAAAACACCCAGCTTGCAGGGCAGCAGGCGAGCGGTGGGGTCCCTGATACGGTTGTGTAGTGAGGTCATTTATTAGATATTTTCCTATTTGTATGTGTGTGATCTCTACATCTCTGGCGCTGCTCTGTTTCTTCAGTCCCTCCCTTGTACTGTTCACTTTCCGTGTCACCTGCTATTGTTTGCTATGTGCGATATTGTTTAGGGAACTGTTTACATTGCGTGTAAATTTATTTTTTTGTGAAACAGTGGCTTTCATCTGGTAGACGTGTGAACCCCCCACGGCGTCTCGTGCATTAAATCATAATTTTTTGTCCTGTTGCTATAAGAGGGGTGTAAGAAAATATACAAAAAAATTGTTTGGGTTTCTTTTTATTATTATATATACTATTTCATTTTCTTCCCAGTCTGGGAAAACTTTGAAAATATGTTCAGGATTACTACCCTATACATTAGTATTAGGACACCTACACATTACACCTTTTATGATATCCCATTCTAAATCTGTAGCCATGATTATAGAGCTGATCTCCCATTGGCTATTATAACGGCTCCTGCTCCTTTGGGAATGATTTCTACAAGATTATGGAGAGGTCTGTGGGAAATTTTGCCCCTTTATCCAGAAACATTTACTACATTACTTCACACCCTAGACAAGACCCCAGAACAAGTATAAACCCAGGAAAAAAATACAAATCCCAGACTCCCTAAACAATTGGGGTATGGGTCCACGGGCCGGACTACATCTGGATTAGCTGCGGATTGAATGCTGCGTACAACCGCAGCATCCAGATGTTACAGCATAGTGGAAGGGATTTTATGAAATCCCATCTCCACTATGTGTGCGAACACGCATCTGGCAGCCCTGCGTTTCCGGACATGCGGTGCGTCTTTTTAGAACGCAGTAATGCCTGTTGACCTTGCAGTGACTCTCCGTCACCGCAAGGTAAATAACAGGGTCCTGTGTATAGCGTGCGGCGATTCCGGATGTGTGCAATGAACACATTCGGAATCACCGCGCATACAGAAGGGGGCGGCGCTTTGGGCGGAGCGGGTTTTCCTCTCCGTCCAAAGTGCAGTCAATCCGGACAGTGGACACATACCCTTACAGTACTAAGAGCAGAACCACACAGCCAGAAGCCTCTTTACTACATGTACACCCCAGACCATGACCCAAATAAATTCAGATGTCAGACTAAACCTCCTAAATACAGACCCCAGACCGGAGCACTTAATTAATTTAGATCTCAGACCAAATTGCTCTATAATAACCTGATCTCAGACAAGGAGTCCCATTCATTTACCCAGAGCTTGCAGACTGCAGAGACCCGTGTGTTGTAGCCAGTGCCTTCCCCCGTCCCCACCACTCCATAATAAAAGATATCGACAAGCCTGGATGGGTTGAACAGGTCGGTCACAGTTTATTATTTGCAACGTAGAGAAGGGCAATTACATTTCGCGACGCACTCATTGCTGAAGGCCCCGCCGACGACCGCTGGGCCAGCAAGCCGATGAGAGGTTACGAACCTTTGACCCCCTCTACCTACCGCTGTGACGTATATAAAAAGAACGACACATTTTTTTATTTATTTTTTATTTATTTTATTTTTTTAAATAATTTAAAACATTTTAACAATAATAGCACAGTACCTTCACCAGTTTATAAGGGAGGGAGGGTGGGACAACCGCTTCCAAGGGTCAGCCGGGGAGAAAGAGGGAGAACCTGGTCCCGTCACTAGACTTTAACCCCTGAGGGTGTGGCCAGACTCCCCTCTTCTCCCCGGTTGGTCCGCTGGGCGTCCCAATCGTGACATCACCTGGGGGAGTAGCGGGAGGGGGGAATTGGGCACTGCACAGTTTTCCCATCTAGCTATCCCTTAAGGGCTCTGCAGTCAGAGGCACATTCCTTATACAGTACCGTGCCTACCAGACTGCAGAGACCCGTGTGTCATAACCAGTGCCTTCCCCCGTCCCCACCACTCCATAATAAAAGATACCGACAAGCCTGGATGGGTTGAACAGGTCGGTCACAGTTTATTATTTGCAACCTAGAGAAGGGCAATTACATTTTGCGACGCACTCATTGCTGAAGGCCCCGCCGACGACCGCTGGGCCAGCAAGCTGATGAGAGGTTACGAACCTTCGACCCCCTCTACCTACCGCCACGGAGGATCATGTGTATGACCTACACAGGACTCCGACCCCACACAACAACATTAGAGCCTGTTCAACACCATCCTGCAAACCCGTCAAGAATATGTCGAGCCTGACGTCCGTGAGGTGGATGCCGTCCGGTCTTAGTAAAGCTAAATTGTTCCCTTCTAGCTCTTGGTGGCGAACCACAATGCCGTAATTTTCTCTCACAAACTTCGACATCTTTGTGTTAATCCTTTTCCTTGATTTTTCGATGGCTTTCATGTCCTTGGCTCCGTGCCAAAACCGCTCGATGTATTATCTCAGACCACACCTCCACCATATCCGGAAATAAACAAATGAACCGCTCAATATCTGTTGACATTACTGTGTACAGCTCGGCCCCTTTTCGTTTGCCCAAATCATTGCCTCCGGCATGTAGCACTAGAACCACCGGTCCCTTGGCCCTCTTGGCGATGTCGACCATCTCCGGGAAGATCTGACGCCACCGAAGCCCTCTGATGCCTCTCCAGCTGACTTCCCGCTTCGGGAAGCCAAAATGTGCTCCGCCCGGCCGCAGTTTGGCTCCTTCGCACGCCCAGTAGACAAAAGAATGCCCTACTATCCAAACTGTGGGCTTAAAGCTGCCTGTAAGAGACAAAAATTGTTAAAGCAGGTCTGGTCTTATGTATCTGGCAAAGCATGCGGATTTCCAGCGGCCCATTCTCTGCACCCCTACTTCCATTACCCCCGCTCTAGCTGCTTCGGTAGCCGCCCCTATTTGAACGGAAAGTGTCCCATATTCTTTCGGGGCACCGCCGATTGCCTCCAGGCACTGTTTAAAATCGCTTGAAACTGATCTTTAGTAACAGGGGACCCGTCGGTGTGTGAAAAAATCTACCCGTACGTCTTACTACCGTATAGTGTTTGACTATTTTTACAGGGCATATAGGGCTGCTAATAGGGTGATGCGAAGAACCCCGACAAAAGGGATTGCGAACGCTGCAGATATCAGCGTTGCCTTGTATTGTGACTTGCACACTGATGAAGATATTGCAATTATGTCGTGCAGTAGCCTTAAGGAAACTGGGCGACGGCATTCCTGGCTAGGTTGAAGCCTTCTCCAGCCTTTAACGGCTTGTTTGATGAAAAAATATTTGGTTACGTCCACCCACCCCAGCAGCTGAACGAAGGAGGCTATTCCCGATAGATGACGTTGCGCTAATGTCCCTGACGCACCTCTCCGCCTGAGCCGTTCTAAAGTTCTACTAAGACGTCGCGTCTTGCCCGGTCGCACCTGTCGACTGGCCTTCCTTGAGTTAGTGAGCACCACTCCTCCCACGCCTTACCGTAAACCTGCCAAATAGCCGGTGTCACAGAAGCGCGGATCAAGGGCATCAGTGATTGGCCACGATGTCCAAGAGGGAAGGAGGACATCGTAGGCCCGACGTTTGCGCCTTGAAGAGGAAGGGTTTGAATGCCTGCCAATCGGAAGATAACAAAGAGTTAACAATTTTATCATCTACAGTCACTGTAAATCTGGCACGGCACCAGATGTTGTGTTTGAGGCATAATAGTGCTAAGCGGCGCAACAGCGCGAGTGCTGGCTGAGAAGAAGAGGACCTGCTGTTTAGGGTTTTTGCTGTCCTCGGCTGTTTGGTTAGAAATCTGATGTTCGTATTTTCCAATTGGGCACCCCATAGCTCGACTGATGTTACTATCGTGACTGGATATTTCTAGTATGTTGAAGAAAACGTATGTAAAGCTGGAGTTTAATTGATGATTGGTATGTCAAGCCCATCAATAATCTCATTTCCTGTCCTCTGAGCTCATTCCCAGGGACCTGCATTCATTGTCCGCATTATGAAACCATATTCCACCGTTCTCAAAGTCCACCTCAGGGACCCTTGTTCCACTGTCCGATGAGCCCCGGACCATTGAGTTCGCCAAAATGAAAACACTCACTGCTATCTGACTCTGGCAGGGTGACTCCCATTGATGGAGGAACTCCTGCTCCAGTGTAGTTTATTCTCATTTGCCGTAAAAGCCTCGTTCGGCATTGATTTATCATTGATTCGTCATAGTTGTAGTAACCGCCTTTTTCGGCATCGATTCAAGTAACTGCCTCGTTCGGCATTAATTCATTATTGATCATACCACGCACACCGATTGTGTGTCGCAGGAGGAGTGACATCCGACGACGGAGGAACTCCGACTCCTGTGTAGCTCATTTGTAAAACCCTTCGGTTGAAGGATGAAAACCGCCTCCTGTTGGTTGGACTGGCTGGTAGCCCTGGGTGAAGATTCACTCGGGCTGTCAGTCAGTGATGGAGCACGCAATGATTTTAATGGGCCCGCCATCGAGCCTAGTTCTACATCTTTTTGTAAAATCTGGGGGAATTCGCGTGCCAATTTTAACTTGGGACTGGGTTCGAAGGGGATATAAAAGCCGTATTTAAAATCGAAATATGGCTGCTGCGCTGCTTTTTATTGGGATAACGATTTAGCCATGGGCCCATTGCGGTTATGTTCACCGGGGTGAAACCTCGCAGGCGCTCTGTTTGCTTGGCGGGTACACCTGGATGCAGGGTGTCCACCTCCGCAGGAGGAGCATTCATGTCTATATTTACAGGACCCGTGGAAACGGCAGTATCCGTCGTTAAAAAGTAAGCAGGCCCCATGTCCGCGTACGACCCCTGTATTCTGGCCTGCTGCTGCTGAGTGATAAGTGGTCGCTGCTGAAAAGGGGGGCTGTTTTTGGGACAGCATGAGTCGTAGCCATACATCCGTCGCTTTTACCCCCCAGCCCAAGTCTCGTTGCATGGCCAACCGC
Source organism: Ranitomeya variabilis (assembly GCF_051348905.1). Taxonomy (NCBI): domain Eukaryota; kingdom Metazoa; phylum Chordata; class Amphibia; order Anura; family Dendrobatidae; genus Ranitomeya; species Ranitomeya variabilis. The sequence continues at coordinate 229,050,510 of NC_135233.1, forward strand.
CTGCGGAACTCCTCGTCGTACTGCTTCCATGCAGACCCGCCGTGACACTTATATGAATTATAGATTAGGTCCTGATAGATAAATAGTTCGGAACAGCGCTCTGGGTGCTTTTGGCCCATGATGCAGCCGAGAACCGCGAAAGCCTGAAGCCAGTTATTCATCGTTTGCGCTATTTTTGGCTTGTTCCTATCTTGTAGCCGCTCGTTGTCTACGGACTTTTGGTCGGCCGATAACAGTGACCATATATCTACGTAATCGTTGCCCCATATTTTCTGTTTTGTTTCTAAGTCTACGTGCGCTCCCAATGGGCTAACACCACAGAAAAATACATCCTTGTGAAGACTAGCTGCTTGGGCGGTGCTAGTGTCAGTTGGTACGCCTGGGCGAGTCAACTGCTGAACTAGGGCCTTGATAGCGGATGCTAGCTCGCTTTCTCCCACATTTTGTATGGTAGAGTGCTCACAGAAATCAGGGAATTCACCGCTGTCAGGTGCATGCAGAGTGTCTCCGGACGGAGGGACTCTGGCTCCGGCCGTGGCGCTGTCCTGGTGCTGACCGCCCGCCCGGAAGGATGAAGATGGCAGGCCAGCGGCCAGCGCCGTGGCACGGGGGTGTTGTCCGCTGCATTGCGTCTGGTGCCGAGCGACTCCTGGAGAGGGAGGTGCTCCGGCTTCTATTGCCTCAATGGTTCGGTGCTGGCTGGTGGACCGGGGAGGTATGTATGGTAGTTCTCCCTGTGCGGCAGCCAGAGACGGAGCACGTGACGGATGAGATCCGTCGTGTGCTCGAGGACGAGAGGCTACTGGGGCTCCGACCTCCGCCTGGTCGGTGACGGGGGGTGTCAATGTCTGTTCCCACCGGGTAGCCACTCTGGGTGACCGGTGAGACCGCCGTCTTTCGGCATGCGACAGGTACCGCCCGTTGTGACTCCCCGATGTGTCTGAGCCGTCGGTTGTGGATGGCGAGCGCCATCTGGAGGAGCGGGATCTATGGTGGCTCCTCCGGCTCCTGTATGAGTGGTGTCGGCGACTGGAGTGGGAATGCCGACAGCTAGAGGGACAGCGAGGACGGTGGCGGGGATCTACTGATGAGGGTGAGGACGATCTGCGGCATCTATGCCTGCGATTGCCCTGTCTAGGTGTTGTGTTGGGGGCATTTAATTCGGGTTTAGGGGGGTCGTTGATCTGGCTATGGAGTGTGAGTGGCGGTGTAGGGCGTAGAGCCGGGGAAGGCGCAGCGACTGTTAGACTTGCACTGCAGGGTGAGCTTAAAAGGGCGGGGGCTGATAGGAAACTGTCAGTGATTTGCGTTTGTGACCATGGGGGTGTTGGTGGCGCATAATTTATTGTAGCTGTGTTTGTGCTTGGTGCGACTGTGTGCGTGCTTGGTGCATACACTCCTGGCTGCAGAGAGTGCTGGCCGGTCCGGTTAGACCGGTCATCATGCTCTGCGGCCGTATCCGTGGCTCTGGCCCCTGACCGCCCGCCCCCCCGCACAGGCAACGCTGATGTGCCTGCTGGGGGGACATGGCGGGCCAGGAGTGGGCTGGCCAGAGGTCCACGGTGGTGCAGCCCTGGTGTGGCTGGGGCCGGTGCGGCGCTGCATGGCGGGACCTGGCTCGGGGGGTTAAGGCGCGCTGCCTGTGAGGCGCCCCCCGAACGATTTGGCGGGCTGGGGCCCCCCAGGCTAGTACTGTGCTGCCAGTGCGTGCAGGGGCGTACGTGTGCAGGCCTTGATGGTCCCTGGCCGGCATCAGGGAGGGGAGACTCCCCGCCACTGCAGGGGACCTGCGGTGCGCCCGGGCTGATTGCCCGCACTGCACCCCGGTCCTCCTGAGCGGCTGGCACGCAGCTGAAGACACCGGGGCGGCGGGAGGTCCCCTGCCTGCCCCAGCAAAGCCATGGGGCTGCAGGGAGGAAGTGGGGCTGGAAGTGGGCGTGTCCCACCAGGCCCACACTGCACTCTGGGAGACAGAGCGGGCCTGGACAGTGTGAGGGGGTGGGGCTTCCATTGCTCGCGCCGGGCCCCGGGCTTCAGAGCGTGGACCGGAAGTGACTGGGGCCCGGGCGCACCCAGAGTACGGCGCGGCTGCCTGGCACCGGCGGGCAGCGGAGCTTGGGGCAAACATTGCGACGCCCGCCGCGCCCCCCGGAGCCGTACGTGGGGCAGAAGCACAGCGACTTGGCAGCGCCGGCTCCCCTCCGACACGCAGGCGCTCGGGGGGACGGGAGGAACGCCCCGAGCATCTACCTGGCGGCGCCGCAGCGCCATGTTCAGCAGGAGCGCTGGGGGCTGGGAGCGGGAGCCCCGGAGGACCGGGGTCTGCAGTGGCCGGGGCCGATACCACGGGAAGGTGAGTGGGGGCTAGCAGCACTGGGGCGGCAGGAGAGGCCAAGGCCCGAGGAGGGGGTGTGTGCACGGACGGAGCCCTGGGGGACGACGGGGAGGCTAGGGGGTGAGGAGAGGGCACAGGAAGGTGAGCACCCAGGCCAGAATTAAGGGATCGCGACCATTGCTCACCTTCCTGTGCAGCTCCCTGCTGTAGCGCCTCAATCGTAGGGGCAGCCATGATGGTCAGGATGTCCGGGACAACCGCTTCCAAGGGTCAGCCGGGGAGAAAGAAGGAGAACCTGGTCCCGTCACTAGACTTTAACCCCTGAGGGTGTGGCCAGACTCCCCTCTTCTCCCCGGTTGGTCCGCTGGGCGTCCCAATCGTGACATCACCTGGGGGAGTAGTGGGAGGGGGGAATTGGGCACTGCAGAGTTTTCCCATCTAGCTATCCCTTAAGGGCTCTGCAGTCAGAGGCACGTTCCTTATACAGTACCGTGCCTACCATTCTCCTCAATGAAGCTTTGCTCAGTAGCTTCAGGACCAGCAAATAAATGGCCAGGTTATCTTGGCAGTGCAGATCCTCCAGGTGCCAGGGATCATTGTACAAAGCAATCCATGGCAAAAAAAAAACAAGCAGAAAACAAAATGAAGCCAGTGATTGTGTGGAGAGTGATCAGTTGACTAATGAACAGGACATCATGACTTCTGGTACTGCCACAGACCAACAAAGTGTCATTGCTGGAGAGAGGCAGGGAAATCATTAGGTAAGTAATGCTTTTCTATTTTATTACATTCCCTACCTACGGTAGATTTTTTTTAAATCATGAAAAATCTGCAATAACATGCAGCCAAAATGTAGTAACTTTGTCTTTATGGCTGTGTGAAAAGAAGCAAAGAATTTGCAGCTGTGATCAGAAAAACACAACTCTGACCTCTATGTGTATTATTCCTGGACAGTGATTTCATAGATATTGTAAGTTTTTCTGTTTTATTATAGATTACATTATCGGTGACTATTCAGAGACAATTGTGTAAAACCTGTTCTCCCACCAAAGATATAAAGATATAAAATTGCCTAGCTGATAATGACACAATGCAGAGCATCCCTGCCATCTGCTCAGGAAATTCTTGCAAAGGCTTTACCCTGGAAAATGATAAGCAGACAGACCTAAATATTGATGGAACCACGTTGCTTGATAAACACCATCATCATATGGCTATGTTCATGGAGCGCCCCCACACCGCCGCAGGGCCTAGGGGTACCCGGAGCCGGGCCTCTGAGTCTCAGTTCTGGGGTTGTCACGGTGGCTAGACCCGGTCCGTGGCCCTGTCCGTCAGTGGGGGACGTCCGGTGCAATAAGTGGTGGTGTAGCGGTGCAGTTGTGGGGTGCAGGTCGCGGTAAATAACGAGGACACCAGGTTGCAGTCTCTTTACCTCTTTACTGGAGATCTCTGAGTCCTCAGTCCAGAATATGGTTCACCAGGCTGCGCAAGTCCGGCCGGTCCAATGGCACCTCCAGAGTTCACAGGTGGAAATCAGTGCCTTCCTTCTTAGCGCTATGTGTTGTAGTCCTTCCCTGCTATGCTTACGGAAAGTACCCCACAACTGTTGTGTCTGTTTCTTAAGTTCCCTCACAACAACTCGATTAACTGATCTTCTGCTAATCATCCGTCCCTTCCTGATGTTACAGTTAGAACGGCACCCGTTTGACGGGTAGGCCTGGAGTTCTTCCGGGACCCTAGAGACGCCCCTCTCCCACAATTGCCTCCCAAGACTTCATAGGTGATTTAGGTGAGACAGCCCGCCTGAGACTGACTGTCCTGCCGCTGTTTAGAGTATTGCTTGAAGCTGTCTATTGAAATACTCCCTCGGCGTTCCGGCCACCGGTAGTGCGCCTCAGTAGGATGTTACCCCCTTCTCACAGCATCACCCCTACTGGTATTCTCCTATTGCTTCGATCTCGTTTCTCACTCAGCACAATATATCTCTCTTCTAGTCCTTCCTTAGGGCACCGCCGCTTCTCAGTGCAGGCACGGTCCCGTTACTTTCTTTCTTGTAGCCAGGTCTCCATCAGGGTCCCAAACCTGACAGAGGCCCTACCGAATCCTCTCCTGCAACACCCTCTACCACAAGGTGTTGCCTGGTTCATATCCAGTCAGCTTTCTCCTCTAACTTCCTGCCTGACCCCCAGTTTACCCACTATGGTGGGGAGTGGCCTAATGAATAGCACCCTTAGCTCCCCCCCGGAGGCCCGGCTGTGAAATGTATTGGTGACTGTGATACCTGATTAGATGAACTCCTTCAGTGCCATCAGACGCACCATAGCTCCCCATAGTGGCGGAGCCACAGTACTGCAACGACCAGGACTCTGGGGCGCTGCACTCCCCCCTGGTTAAACACAGTACTCCGGGACTGGGAAGAAAAATAACAATACAAGTTAGCAAAAAGACATACAGTTTTGTTTGAGTGCAATAACAATAAGTATACTTGAACAGGCTTCCCTTTATGGGAGGTAAGGACACTTAAACGTTACAAACATGGTTAAATAACATAGCAACATGCTATAAATAATTCTTCTAACCCAACCGGGTATTCTACTAAGTGCAAAAATTGTTAAACAGTACTTTAACGTTGCCTTTAAGGACATACACTCTGTATCCACTAAAGACCTTCCTATAATCACATTATAAGGTAAATTAACTTTTTCAATCTCCTTCTTTAATCTGCAGGACCGCCTGTCCTAACGGCACCAGACCTACTGCCTCTCCTTTCTATACAGGACCGCTCCTTTCGCCCGAGCCTTCTGTCTTTTCAACTACTATACACAGTATAGAACATAACATTACTTTCATTTTAAGAGCACTGAGCCATTTCTATATGGCTCCTAAAGGACTCACTATCTAACCCCTACGGGCTCACTTTCTGTCCTTTGTAACACATTATTAACTCTTCCTTTTACAATAACTAACTTTCTATGGAGGACTCAGGGTTTACCTTCTATCCCCATTGCTTGTCAACATTATCAAACATTTTCTAGAACATTAAATTCCATCTTTACTTTCCTACTACCGACTATGCAGGACACTATGTCTACCCCTACGGGCCTACTGCATCTTTCTTCTAGCTCTTACACTTCCTTCTAAAGAACATTATCAAGATTTCTTGTACAATTAACTAGACCAATACATATAACTTCTACATGTAAACATTATCATTTTCTCTTTAAGCATTGTCATCACATTACTGTTCTAAAACAGTATCACTCATAAGTACACTTTTGGCATCCCCTTTAAGAGGGGATCAAGTCTTTCTGAGGTAGCATGTCTTCTCAGACTACCAGTCCATACTCAGCAAAGGCTCCGGTGCGGTATCTTCGCAAAGAGTCTTTAAGTAAAACCAGTAGGAAGCGCCTTTAAGAAGTTGCAACTATTTACAAAAAGTTTGTATCACGCACTGTTCATGATTACAGCAGTTCTTGATAAAAGAAGCAAAAAGTAGAAAAAGGTAAATAAACAAAACAATAGGGATCCCGGGTAAACAAAGGGATCCCTTTAAGAGTTAACCCTAATCGGGTTTACAGTAGCAAAAAGCAGGGAAACAAACAGTTAACTATGTACAGTTTCAGGTTTCCGAGGTTTAGTTGGATGGCTTCCAGGGCTGCACCTGGCACTTAACCCTTCTTGGCCTGGGCAAAGTGAGGTCCAGGGTTACACCCAGTGCTGGACAAACGCCGTTAATCCGTCTTGCATGTACAGTTAAATCATGCGCAGCGATGGAGATCTGCGCAGCTTGAGTATGGGCATCTGCTGCAGCAGAGGTGGTGGCTGCTGCAAGATCAGTCACTGGAACGGAGTCAGCAGCTGGGGCACTAGCAGTCGCTGGGGTGGTGTCGGTCTGCTCCGTCTCCGCTGGGGTCTGGAACGCTGGTTGCGGGGCCTTGTGCTGCGACGCTGTCATCTCTGCTTGCAGCACCTCGCTTTTCGGCAGAGCCTTGCTTTCTGGCTTCGGAGCGCTGGAACTTCTTTCTTGCTCCGGACCAGACGAGGCTGCCGACAGACGTCTGGCGAGGCTCCCGATGATGGTCTTCTTCCACCCGGCCTCAGTGCTCAGCTGCGCCTGCAGGTGTTGGTGGATCAGCTTGTCCGCTCCGGTCTGCAGGAGGTCAGCGTCAGCTGTGGAGGTCTGGCTGCGGTGCCCCTCCGGGTAGCTGGGGGAGTCCTCGGCTCCGACCCCACGCTCCGACTCCGGGCGGCTGGCCATGGCGTCCTCCATGTCGCGGACTTCCTCTTCCTGGTCCTTTTCCCGCTCTCTCTTTCGTGGGCGGTTCCGCTTTCTTTGTCTCTGCCCACCATTGAGGATCAGGAGGCGGATCTCGGCTGCTGACGGACACGTCCTCAAGGGGCCGAAATATTTAGACTGGGCGGCCATTGTCTTTCGCGCTCTTCAGCTTGCTCACGCCCACTTCCACGCCCTTCTTCTTCTCCTGCGCTTCTCCTCAGCGCTGCAATGGCGGCGGTTTTGGCGGCAATCCTTGTAGTAATGGCAGCACACAGTCTTTTCAATAAAGTACAGTCCAAGCACAGTAAATCACAGTTCCAAGGCACACATGACCTGATTCTTCAGGCTTAAGTAGATCCTGTTCGTGACGCCAAGTTGGAGCGCCCCCACACCGCCGCAGGGCCTAGGGGTACCCAGAGCCGGGCCTCTGAGTCTCAGTTCTGGGGTTGTCACGGTGGCTAGACCCGGTCCGTGGCCCTGTCCGTCAGTGGGGGACGTCCGGTGCAATAAGTGGTGGTGTAGCGGTGCAGTTGTGGGGTGCAGGTCGCGGTAAATAACGAGGACACCAGGTTGCAGTCTCTTTACCTCTTTACTGGAGATCTCTGAGTCCTCAGTCCAGAATATGGTTCACCAGGCTGCGCAAGTCCGGCCGGTCCAATGGCACCTCCAGAGTTCACTTCACAGGTGGAAATCAGTGCCTTCCTTCTTAGCGCTATGTGTTGTAGTCCTTCCCTGCTATGCTTACGGAAAGTACCCCACAACTGTTGTGTCTGTTTCTTAAGTTCCCTCACAACAACTCGATTAACTGATCTTCTGCTAATCATCCGTCCCTTCCTGATGTTACAGTTAGAACGGCACCCGTTTGACGGGTAGGCCTGGAGTTCTTCCGGGACCCTAGAGACGCCCCTCTCCCACAATTGCCTCCCAAGACTTCATAGGTGATTTAGGTGAGACAGCCCGCCTGAGACTGACTGTCCTGCCGCTGTTTAGAGTATTGCTTGAAGCTGTCTATTGAAATACTCCCTCGGCGTTCCGGCCACCGGTAGTGCACCTCAGTAGGATGTTGCCCCCTTCTCACAGCATCACCCCTACTGGTATTCTCCTATTGCTTCGATCTCGTTTCTCACTCAGCACAATATATCTCTCTTCTAGTCCTTCCTTAGGGCACCGCCGCTTCTCAGTGCAGGCACGGTCCCGTTACTTTCTTTCTTGTAGCCAGGTCTCCATCAGGGTCCCAAACCTGACAGAGGCCCTACCGAATCCTCTCCTGCAACACCCTCTGCCACAAGGTGTTGCCTGGTTCATATCCAGTCAGCTTTCTCCTCTAACTTCCTGCCTGACCCCCAGTTTACCCACTATGGTGGGGAGTGGCCTAATGAATAGCACCCTTAGCTCCCCCCCGGAGGCCCGGCTGTGAAATGTATTGGTGACTGTGATACCTGATTAGATGAACTCCTTCAGTGCCATCAGACGCACCATAGCTCCCCATAGTGGCGGAGCCACAGTACTGCAACGACCAGGACTCTGGGGCGCTGCATTCACACGCTGCGGGTTTTGCTGCGGACCCGCAGCTGTTTTGCAGCTGCGGGTCCGCATCCTTTTTCCATGTAGGTTACAGTACAATGTAACCTAATGGAAAACAAAACCCGCTGTGCCGACGATCCTTTTTTTCTGTGGAAAATCCGCGCGGATTTTCTGCAGAAAAAAAGAAGGAGCATGTCACTTCTTGGTGCAGAATCGCAGCGATTCTGCACCCATAGAAATGCATTGAACCGCTAACTTCCCGCATGGGGCTGTGCCCACGTTGCGGGAAGTTAAGCGGATAATGTGCCGATGGTACCCGGGGTGGAGGAGAGGAGACTCTCCTCCAAGCCCTGGGAACCATATTTGGGTGTAAAAAAAATAATTAAAATAAAAAATAATGCTATACTCACCTCTCAGCGCTGCCCGCGGCGTCCGGTCTCAGTTGCTGTGCCGAACAGGACCTGTGGTGACGTCGCGGTCACATGACCGTGATGACGCCGCGGTCACATGACCGTGACGTCACGAAGGTCCTTGTCGGCACAGCCGCTTGCAGCGCCGGGGAGATCGCGACGTCAGAGGGTGAGTATAGCCAATTTTTATTATTTTTTACATTACTATTGATGCTGCATATTGCTGCATATGCAGCATCAATAGTACAGCAGTAATCCTGCAGCGGAAACCGCGGAACAAACCGCGATAATCTGCAGGGATAACCGCAGCGGTTTTGCCCTGCAGATTTTCAATTCCGCTGCGGGATTAACCCGCAGAGGAACCCGCAGCGTGTGAACGTGGCCTATATCTTCTGAGCCACTGATCCAGGAAATCCTCTTCACAGTTCTGAGATTTAAAAACTGAACCATTGTGTAGTGCAATACAATAAAAAAATATCCCACTATCTATATTACTTCTAGATGCCATCAAGAAAAAGTTCAACCTCAAGTGGTACTTTAGTAAGTTCTTTTGCACCAGTAATATTATAATATTATTTTATTCCCCCTCTTCATTATGAGCAGCTCTATCCTTTGACCACCAATTCAGTACAAGATGTCCTGTGTATTTTTTACGCCGTTCCTCGTGCGGTATAATTGATTAGACACCTTTATTCTTCGGGTCAGTGCGATTACAGCGATACCAGATTTATATAGTTTTTTATGTTTGGCTGCTGTCACAAAATTTTTAAGAGAGCTATGATTTTTCTTTATTTCTGCCGACAGATTCATGTGAGCTTGTTTTTTTTTGGGGGGGGGCGAGTTGATGTTTTTATTGATACCGGTTTCGGTCACATAACGTTTTTTGATTGCTTTCTATTCTGATTTTTGGGAGGCAAAGCGAACAAAAACTAGCATCAGGAATTGTTTTTTTGTTTTTTTTTATGCCGTTCCGAACATGGTAAAATTAATAAGGCAGCTTTATTCTTTGGGTCAGTACGATTACAGCAATATCACATTTATATAGTTTTTTTTATGTTTAGGCGCTTTTACACAGTAAAAAGTTTTATAGAAAAAAATAATTATTTTTGCATCGCTTCATTCTGAGAACTATAACTTTTTTATCTTTCCGCTAATGGAGCCATATTTCAGACTGCTTTTTGCAGGACAAGATAACATTTTCAGTGATACAATTTTTATTTACATTTGTCTTTTTGATCGTGTTTTCTTCCACTTTTTGTTTGGCAATATGATGAAAAAGCATTGTTTTTAGTTTATTTTTTTACAGTGTACACTGAAGGAGTTAACAAGTGGGATAGGTTTATGGAGCAAGTCTTCCTGGTCCCGACGATATCAAACGTGTACTTTTTTTTTTCTTTTTACATAAAAATAGAAATTTATTAGTACAATATAAATATATTTTTTTTTTATTATTTTCTGATTTTAAAAAAAACAAAACATGTTTTTACAATTTTTTGAAAACTTTTTTAACCCCTTAACGACCGCCAATACGCCTTTTAACGGCAGTAGTTAAGGGTACTTAAACCACAGCGTCGTTAATTAACGACACTGTGGCAATTAATGGCGCTGTGGAAAAAGTGTATAGCGCCCCCCAGAGTCGGATTTTCTCCGGAGTCTCGGCTGCCGGGGGTAGCTGAGATCCCAGAGAACATGATTCGGGACGGATTTTACCGACCCCAGGTTGCGATCGCCGTTATTAACCGTATAACAACGACCGCAAAAAAAAGCAGCGCGATTTACCATTTAGTTTCTCTGTCCTCTGATGTGATTGCACATCAGAGGACAGAGAAATAGGGTCTCCGATCGCCCCCAATACTTACCAGTGTCTCCCGGTGTCCTTGGATCCTCCTGCTTCGCCGCACGGCCGCTGGCGTCTTTGTCCAAGATCTGCCGGCCGGCACCCGGCCACAATAGGAAGATTTTTCCTATTGGTTCATTTTGGTCACTGTGATAGACCCTCATCAGTGATCAAAATAAAAAAAATGGTAAATGAACCCCTCCTTTATCACCCCCGTAGTTAGGGAAAAATAATAAAATAAAGAAAATATATTTATTTCCATTTTCCCATTAGGGTTACAGTAGGGCTAAAGTGAGCTGGGCTAAAGTTAGGGTTAGGGTTGGGGCTAAAATTAGGGTTAGAGTTGGGATTAGGGTTAGGATTAGGGTTAGGATTGGGAATAGGGTTTGGATTAGGGTTAGGGTTGGGATTAGGGTTAGGTTTGTGGTTAGGGTTACGGTTAGGGTTGGGATTAGGGTTAGGGGTGTGTTGGGATTAGGGTTAGAGTTGGGATTAGGGTTAGGATTGGGATTAGGACTGAAATTAGGGTTAGGGTTGTGATTAGGGTTATGGTTGGGATTAGGGTTAGTGTTGGGATTAGGGTTAGGGGTGTGTTGGGATAGAGGGGCTGGGATTAGGATTAGTGTTGGGATTAGAGTTAGGGGTGTGTTGGGGATAGGGTTGTAATTAGGGTTATGATTAGGGTTGGGATTAGGGTTAGGGGTGTGTTGGGATTAGGGTTAAGGTGGGATTAGGGATAGGGTCTATTGGGGATAGGGTTGTGATTAGGGTTATGGTTAGGGTTGGGATTAGGGTTAGGGGTGTGTTGGGATTAGGGGTAGACAGTGGCGTAGCTACCGGGGGGACAGAGGGTGCGGGCGCCCCGGGCCCGGTGCTCTGAAGGGGCCCACCCGGAGCCACGCTACTGTAACTGTATCAGCACGCACAGCGCGCCGATACAGTTAAATTCTGCAGCAGAGCAGGGAGAATCGATCTCCCTGCTCTGCCGCCCGGCCGCTATGGGGCCCCTGAGCCGGCCGGGGGCCCGGTGCCAGCATTGGGCCCCCCCGCCGTCATCGGAAGATCAGCTGTACCGGCATTTAGCCTTCTCCTATCATCCCCCTGTCAGTGTCGGCGTCTGATGTCGCCGACACTGACAGCGGGGACGTCACTGCCCGGCGCCCGCTGTCAGGAGATCAGCGGGAGCAGCGCAGGAACCAGGAAGAAGAGAGGTGAGAATGTATTTATTTATTTTTTTAATGGGTGCTGCTGCCTTATTACAGGGTCTGACTATAGGGGTGCTGCCTCATTACAGGGTCTGACTATGGGGGTGCTGCCTTATTACAGGGTCTGCCTATGGGGGTGCTGCCTTATTACAAGGTCTGACTATGGGGGTGCTGCCTCATTACAGGGTCTGCCTATGGGGGGCTGACTTATCACAGGGTCTGCCTATGGGGGCTGCCTTATTACAGGGTCTGACTGCGGGGGGCTGCATTATTACAGGGTCTGACTATAGGGGTGCTGCCTCATTACAGGGTCTGACTATGGGGGTGCTGCCATATTACAGGGTCTGCCTATAGGGGTGCTGCCTTATTACAGGGTCTGCCTATAGGGGTACTGCATTATTACAGGGTCTGCCTATAGGGGTGCTGCCTTATTACAGGGTCTGCCTATGGGGGTGCTGCCTTATTACAGGGTCTGACTAAGGGGGCTGCCTTATTACAGGGTCTGACTATGGGGGTGCTGCCTCATTACAGGGTCTGCCTATAGGGGTGCTGCCTTATTACAGGGTCTGACTATGGGGGGCTGCCTTATTACAGGGTCTGACTATAGGGGTGCTGCCTCATTACAGGGTCTGACTATAGGGGTGCTGCCTTATTACAGGGTCTGACTATGGGGGTGCTGCCTTATTACAGGGTCTGACTATGGGGGTGCTGCCTTATTACAGGGTCTGACTATAGGGGTGCTGCCTCATTACAGGGTCTGACTATAGGGGTGCTGTCTTATTACAGGGTCTGACTATGGGGGTGCTGCCTTATTACAGGGTCTGCCTATAGGGGTGCTGCCTTATTACAGGGTCTGCCTATGGGGGTGCTGCCTCATTACAGGGTCTGACTATGGGGGTGCTGCCTTATTACAGGGTCTGGCTATTGGGGGCTGACTTATTACAGGGTCTGCCTATGGGGGGCTGCCTTATTACAGGGTCTGACTGTGGGTCTGCATTATTACAGGGTCTGACTATAGGGGTGCTGCCTCATTACAGGGTCTGACTATGGGGGTGCTGCCTTATTACAGGGTCTGCCTATAGGGGTGCTGCATTATTACAGGGTCTGACTATGGGGGGCTGCCTTATTACAGGGTCTGACTATGGGGGTGCTGCCTTATCACAGGGTCTGCCTATAGGGGTGCTGCCTTATTACAGGGTCTGCCTATAGGGGTGCTGCCTTATTACAGGGTCTGACTAAGGGGGCAGCCTTATTACAAGGTCTGACTATGGGGGTGCTGCCTCATTACAGGGTCTGCCTATGGGGGGCTGCCTTATTACAGGGTCTGACTATGGGGGTGCTGCCTCATTACAGGGTCTGCCTATGGGGGGCTGCCTCATTACAGGGTCTGACTATGGGGGTGCTGCCTCATTACAGGGTCTGACTATGGGGGTGCTGCCTTATTACAGGGTCTGCGTATGGGGGGCTGACTTATTACAGGGTCTGCCTATGGGGGGCTGCCTTATTACAGGGTCTGACTGTGGGGGCTGCATTATTACAGGGTCTGACTATAGGGGTGCTGTCTCACTGCAGGGTCTGACTATGGGGGTGCTGCCTTATTACAGGGTCTGCCTAAAGGAGTGCTGCATTATTACAGGGTCTGACTATGGGGGTGCTGCCTTATTACAGGGTCTGACTATGGGGGGTGCTGCCTTATTACAGGGTCTGCCTATAGGGGTGCTGCCTTATTACAGGGTCTGCCTATGGGGGGCTGCCTTATTACAGGGTCTGCCTATGGGGGTGCTGCCTCATTACAGGGTCTGACTATGGGGGTGCTGCCTCACTACAGGGTCTGACTATGGGGGGCTGCCTTATTACAGGGTCTGCGTATGGGGGGGGCTGACTTATTACAGGGTCTGCCTATGGGGGGCTGCCTTATTACAGGGTCTGACTGTGGGGGCTGCATTATTACAGGGTCTGACTATAGGGGTGCTGCCTCATTGCAGGGTCTGACTATGGGGGTGCTGCATTATTACAGGGTCTGCCTATAGGAGTGCTGCATTATTACAGGGTCTGACTATGGGGGGCTGCCTTATTACATGGTCTGACTATGGGGGTGCTGCCTTATTACAGGGTCTGCCTATAGGGGTGCTGCCCTATTACAGGGTCTGCCTATAGGGGTGCTGCATTATTACAGGGTCTGACTATGGGGGGGCTGCCTTATTACCGGGTACGCCTATAGGGGTGCTGCCTTTTTACAGGGTCTGACTATGGGGGTGCTGCCTTATTACATGGGCTGCCTTTTTACAGGGTCTGACTATGGGGGTGCTGCCTTATTACAGGGTCTGTTGTGGATAAACTTGGTGTGCCAAGTTTATCCACAACATAAGTACGGTTTGGGCACCTACTTGTGCACCACAATTTATAGTAGTGCCTACGGCTATCTTCCACGTATTATTACAGGGTCTGACTGTGGAGGCTGCCTTATTACAGGGTCTGACTATAGGGGTGCTGCCTCATTACAGGGTCTGACTATGGAGGCTGCCTTATTACAGGGTCTGACTATGGGGGTGCTGCTTTATTACAGGGTCTGCCGCCTTATTACGGGGTCTGCCTATAGGGGTGCTGCCTTATTGCAGTCTGACTATGGGAGCTGCCTTATTACAGAGTCTGACTATGGGGGAGCTGCCTTATTACTGGGTCTGCCGCCTTATTACAGGGTCTGGCTATGGGGGTGCTGCCTTATACTACAGAGACTGCCTTATTACAGGGTCTGCCTATATTATTATTATTATTATTATTATTTATTGTTATAGCGCCATTTATTCCATGGCGCTTTACAAGTGAGGAGGGGTATACATAATAAAAACAAGTACAATAGTCTTGAACAATACAAGTCATAACTGGTACAGTAGGAGAGAGGACCCTGCCCGCGAAGGCTCACAATCTACAAGTGCCTATATGGGGATACTGCCTTATTACAGGGTCTGCCTATATGGGGGTGCTGCCTTATTACAGTGTCTGCCTATGGGGCTGCCGTATGCTACTGAGTCTGCCTATGGGGAGTTCATTATACTATATTGTGGACTATTTGGTGCATTATGCTACTGTATATGGAGGCTATCTAGGGGGCCATCATACAGTATGGAGATTACAGTGTGGGAGTCATTATACATTGTTGGAGCCATCAAACAGTTTGGGGGCTACTAAGGGGTCAGCATACTGCGTGGGTGGTACTATACAGTGAGGGGGCATTATACTGTGTATAAGAGAGCATCATACTGTGTAAAGCGGAGCTGTACAGGGGGGACTTGGGACTTTATTAAATGTAAAGTGGGCACTTATTGTTATAGGGGAACTCACGTTACCGTGGCTATCAAAGGGGCACATAGGGCATTATTACTTTCTAGGGGCAAAATATGGGCACTGTTTTCTAGGGCACTTGTACCTGGCATTACTATATTGTAGAGAGTTGCTTTAGAATTTAGAGGGCACAGAGAACCACACAGCAGGTGCAGTAATAGGGACACATATGGCAGCAGCGGCTCAGTATTGGGGTATCAGGTGCAGTAATAGGGACACATACGGCAGCAGCGGCTCAGTATTGGGGTATCAGGTGCAGCAGTAGGGACACATACGGCAGCAGCGGCTCAGTATTGGGGTATCAGGTGCAGTAATAGGGACACATACTGCAGCAGCAGCTCAGTATTGGGGTATCAAGGGCAGTAATAGGGACACTTACGGCAATAGTGGCTCAGTATTGGGGTATCAGGGGCAGTAATAAGGACACATACGGCAGCAGCGGCTCAGTACTGGGGTATCAGTAGGATGAGGAGTTTGTGCAGGTTGGGAATAGATGGTGATGGGGCTGGAATATGAGAAGTGAATCGTGTCTTTGTTGTATTCTCTGCAGGTGAGTCGTTGCTGGAAGAAGTTGTCATATCGGTCTAGGCCGGATGGAAAAGACGGGAAAAATGAACTATTCCATCAGAAAGGACGTCAGCGGTAAGTCACTATCTGTAACTGTGCAATGATCTGTTATATGCTCTGTAGGGCTGGTATCTACCACTGACCATATGGCGGTAATATCCATATTGGTCTTTATATAGAGATTATCTTCAGTAACAGCACGGTCATCTGCTGAGGTTCTCCTCCACTATTAGGGCGCGTCACCGATTTGTAATCAAGGTTACCTGGTTAGGGGCCCACTCAGAAGCTTCACCCTCCCTGGACCAAAACCCTAGCTACGCCTCTGGGGTTAGGATTGGGATTAGGGGTGTGTTGGGGTTAGAGTTGTGATTAGGGTTATGGTTAGGGTTGAGATTAGGGTTAGGGGTGTGTTGGGGTTAGGGTTATGGTTGGGATTAGGGTTAGGGGTGTGTTAGGGTTGTGATTAGGGTTATGGTTAGGGTTGGGATTAGGGTTAGGGGTATGTTGAGGTTAGGGTTGGAGTTAGAATTGGGGGGTTTCCACTGTTTAGGTACATAATGGGGTCTCCAAACACGACATGGCGCCACCACTGATTCCAGCCAATTTTGCATTCAAAAGTCAAATGGTGCTACCTCCCTTCTGAGCTCTGACGTGCGCCCAGTGGTTTACCCCCACAAATGGGGCATCAGTGTACTCAGGACAAATTGGACAACAACTTTTGGGGTCCAATTTCCCTTTACCCTTGGGAAAATAAAAAATTGGGGGCTAAAAAAAAATCAATTTTCTGGAAAAAAAATTATTTTTTATTTTCACGGCTCTGCGTTATAAACATCTGTGAAGCACTTGGGCGTTCAAAGTGCTCACCACACATCTAGATAAGCTACTTGGGGGGGGTCTAGTTTCCAAAATGGGGCCACTTGTGTGGGGTTTCTACTGTTTAGGCACATCACCATTCTATCAAAGTCTGCATTCCAAAACGGTGCTCCTCCCAAGCTCTGCCATGCGCCCAAACAGTAGTCGTCCCCCCCCCCCACATATAGGGTATCAGAGTACTCAGGACAAATTGCACAACAACTTTGGTGGTCTAATTTCTCCTGTTACCCTTGTAAAAGTAAAGATTGGGGGTGAAAAGATCATTTTTGTGGAAAAAATATGATTTTTTATTTTCACAGCTCTACATTATAAACTTCTGCGAAGCACTTGGGGGTTTAAAGTGCTCACCACACATCTAGATAAGTTGCTTAAGGGGTCTAGTTTCCAAAATGGGGTCACTTGTGGAGGGTTTCCACTGTTTAGGTACATCAGGGCCTCTCCAAACGCGACATGGCATCCGATCTCAATTCCAGCCAATTCTTTTTTTTAAAAAGTCAAACGGCGCTCCTTCCCTTTCGAGCTCTGCCGTGCACCCAAACAGTATATGGGGTATCGGCGTATTCAGGAGAAATTGCACAACAAATTTTGTGGTTCTTTTTCTCTTTTTACACTTGTGGAAATAAAAAAAATTGGTTCTGAAGTAAAATGTTTGTAAAAAAAAAAGTTAAATGTTCATTTTTACCTTCCACATTGCTTCAGTTCCTGTGAAGCATATAAAGGGTTAATAAACTTCTTGAATGTGGTGTTGAGCACTTTGAGGTATTTAGTTTTTAGAATGGTGCCATTTTTGGGCATTTTCTGTCATGTACACCCCTCAAAGTGACTTCAAATGTGAGGTGGTCCCTAAAAAAATGGTTTTGTAAATTTTGCTGTAAAAATGAGGAATCGCTGGTTAAATTTTAACCCTTATAACTTCCTAACAAAAAAAAAAAATGTTTCCAAAATTGTGATGACGTAAAGTCTGTTTGTCTGTGACACCGCGTCTGTTACGCCCTGCACAAGCGGCTGTCTCATACAGACTACCTCTGCATTGAAGTCTATTACTACCTGTCTACACTGGCATGTCCTCTTTCCAGGCACCACTCACCATATGTAACTGATGAAGGTCTAATTGATGACCGAAACGTTTTGTTGTTGCTGGAATTTTGTCACTGGAAAATAAATTCACTTCCAGATATAAGTTAAGTGGCAGGTTTTATTATATATCATTAAGGTGTTGGAACCTACCTGAGCACCACATGCTATATGCTGTGCACACGTTTATCTATTGAATTGCTGGCAAAGACAGACATCGAGTCGGCGTTTAGGCTTTTGCCGGTACACCCACAGAGCATTCCTTTGTTAGGTTGTTGGTGGGAGGGTGGTTTTTACTTGGATAGGTGTTTGCCTATGGGATGTTCGATTTCTTGTTCATTGTTTGAGACTTTCAGCACCTTTTTGGAATGGGTAGTTAGAGACGTTTCGGCTGTTCCTTCGGTCATTCATTACTTGGATGACTTTTTGTTTGTGGGTCCACCGGATTCTGCGGTGTGTGGCCATCTACTTGCTACCATGGAATGGGTGGCCGGACAGTTTGGTGTTCCTTTGGCACAGGATAAAACGGAGGGCCCTTGCACGGTTTTGATTTTTTGGGGGATTCTCATTGATTCCGAAAAAATGGAGTGCAGGTTGCCGGACGACAAGTTGTTGTTGCTGAAGCTGGAGGTGTTCAGGATCGGGAAATTGCGGAAGACAACTCTGAAGGAGTTGCAGTCGTTGCTGGGCCGCTTGAATTTTGCTTGCCGTATTATGCCGATGGGCAGGATTTTTTGCTGCAGACTGTCCAGGGCTACGGCGGGCGTCCGGTCGGCCCATCATTTTATCCATCTGGGTAGAGAGCATAAGGACGACCTTCTTGTTTGGCAACGTTTTTTGAAACATTATAACGGCAGGTCGCTTATTCAGCGAGAGGTCCTGAATGCTTTTGACTGCGAGATCTACATGGACGCAGCGGGTGGAGTTGGTTATGGTGCCTATTTTGGAGGAAAATGGAGTGTGGGGCTGTGGCCTGAAGATTGGAAGACAAATGGACTTACCAAGAATTTAACGTTGTTGGAACTGTTCCCAATTGTGGTGTCGGTGTTTATTTGGGGCGACATTTTTAAAGGACCGGCGCGTACGTTTTCATTGTGATAACTCGAGCGTGGTGTCCGTGATTAACAGCCTATCTTCTTCCTCCCCCCCAGTAATCAGGCTGGTCAGGGAATTGGTGTTGAAATGCTTGGATTTGATTGCATGGATTTCGGCGGTGCACGTGCCTGGCGTTCAAAACACTATAGCTGATGCTTTGTCTCGTTTGCAGTGGAAGCGGCTCCAGGAATTGGCTCCAGATTCGGAAGCGACAGGAGCAGAATTTCCTTTGCATCTGTGGCAGGTTGTTGTGGAAGGGGAGGCCAATTGATCCAAGCTTCAGTGTCAAGTAGGACATGGTCAGATTATACAGCGGCATGGGGTATGTGGGAAGGTTGGTTGGCCCAATGCGGCTCGGCTGAGTCTGATGGCGAGAGGACGATGGCGTTATTGGCTCTGATAGGTAAGGTGGTGGAGTGGGGTTGGTCTGTGTCTAGGTTAAACAAGTTTATTGCAGGTTTGGCTTTCGGTTTTCAGCTGCAAGGGTTAAGGGATGTTACAAAGGATTTTGTGATACGGCAGGCGTTGAAGGGTTTTCGAAAAGGTAATGTGACTTTTGATAAGCGTAGGCCCATTTCTTTTGGTATGTTGCAGCGGTTAGGCGAGGACTTAGGTTTCATTTGTTGTTCTCAGTTTGAGGCAGTACTGTTTCGGTTGGCCTTTTCTTTAGCATTTTTTGGTGCTTTGCGCTTGGGAGAGTTGGTTTCCCCGAGTAAATACAAGGCGGGTGGTCTTTTGGCGGAAGATGTGTTTTTTTGGGATGGTGGTATCTCCTTTTGGATCAGGCGTTCAAAGACTGATCAGCTGGGCAGGGGAAGGAAGGTCGTGTTGGGAAGGGTGGCTGGTAGCGGTATGTGCCCGCAATATTGCTTGGAAGCATATTGGAGTTTGTGCCGGGTTAGGTCAGGCCCATTGTTACAACACCAAGAAGGGGATTTTTTGTCGCGCTTCCAATTTGTAGCCATATTGAAGAAAGGTTTGGGATTCCTGGGTGTTAACCCAGATAATTTTGGTTCGTACTCTTTTAGAATTGGGGCCGCGTCCGAGGCCGATAGTTTGGGCTTGGGTCCGGACGTGATTAAAAAAAATAGGCAGATGGAGTTCGAATCATTATATGTCTTATGTTCGACATTGAGTCGACGAGGCTGGGGTATGTTTTTGCGTATTGTTAATTGTGGTTATGTTTTCCAGGTCGGACCCCCTTCTTGGCTTGGATTGTTGGACACTCTTTCGTTTATTGGGGTGCCCTCCGGGCCGATGCTAGGTCGAATGGTAGGCAATTGGGTTTTGGTAGGCAGACCGTGGTCATTCGTTGGATGGGTTTTCGGGGTATGTTGTGGCATAGTTTGTTGCCGGAATTCTCCCGCGCCGCCCGTTTGGATCGCCCCCCGGACATCGTGGTTGTTCACCTCGGAGGTAACGATTTGGGGGCAAAACCAGTAAGGGAACTGATTCGGGACATCCGGTTTGACCTGATGAGACTGTGGGTATCTTTTCCTGGTGTACTAACGGTGTGGTTGGACATTGTGCCACGGAGGACGTGGCGGGACGCCCGTTCCCTTAAAGGGATTAACAGGGCCAGGGTGAAGCTGAATAGGACGGTGGCGAGCTTTGTGTCTCGGAACGGAGGTATTGCCGTGAGACATTTTGAACTAGAGGCCGGGATCGGTAATTTCTGGAGGGATGATGGAGTGCATCTCAATGAGATAGGTATGGATTTATGGGCTCTCGGTCTACAGGAAGGAGTAGAAAGAGCCTTGGCGGTGGTGGGGCACTCACGAGCCTGAGGTGGTCAGGGCTGTTCGTGTGTGGCGGGGGGTGGGGTTCTTGAAGTTGGTGATGATGCTTATAGGGTTGATCTGGCTTTTGTTACGGGCTCTGGACGGGGAGTTTACCTCGGGAGCTTTGGGGTTGGTTTGCCCGAAACTGGTTACATGGTGCCCTCGAGCTGGTGGTTACGGCTGAGGGTAAATAGGTGTTTTTGGTTAAATTTTTGTGGCAGGCTTTATGCCTATTATGAGCCAGATTTTTTAGCTCCAAGAACCCTCCCCTCGAGGTTTTTACATTTACAATGTTTTTATGTTGTTATTCATGTATTTTGTTTGTTAATAAAATGGCCGCTGTGGCCAAATTATACAAAAGAAATTGTTGTGTTCGTGTTAATTACTAGGGTGGGTAAACGGAATGGTTAACAGGGAGCTGGGTAGTTGGGGCAGAGGATTACCTACGGAAAGGATCCTTTATTGGCGATACGCGGTCATGATTCAGCATTATCTCAACACTTTTTTAAAATGACACCAACAGAAGCGGTAACAGACCTGATGTGCAGATCGCTGGAGAAGAAATCAAATACAGAGTGAAGGATAAGTTGGACGAGAAAGACATTAAAATAGGAGTGCTTTATTGATATAAATCAAAAGGAATATATGATTACAAATATTGTATATAAAGTATACTTTAGCTCGGTGGGATTAGGATATGATAATCCTCAATAATTACCATATACATATGGAACACCACCTACCCTATATAAAAGATTGAAAAAGGAGGGGAAGTTTTTGGAAAGGAACCTAATATATCTTATTTATGCACACCTACTCTCCTTATACCCTACCTATCGTTGAGGTTGGCAACCTAGAAGAAACCTGCGCATGTGGCGCCCCCACACAACAAAGGCTGTCCCAAACTAATTGTCCCTATTGATCCCTAAACCATAGATAGAAAAGTATGGAAATAATAGGGGGTAAGGATACATTGAAAAGATATTAAATTATTCAGCTGAAGTTATGGTATATGTTAAAGAAGGGAATACATATCTAAATGTTCCTTATGAGAAATTATCCTACCGTTAGATCTGGACCCTGCCTACCGTGGGGGTTGGCACCCTAAATACCTGCGCAAGTGGTGCCCCCACTCGTCGGCGGCTATCCCTAAATAACTATCCCTATTATATTCCAGGTAGTAAATGTATGAAGAGGTATAATTGGGAGCAGATGTTAAAAAGTACCACAGAAAGCAACTGTAGGGTTGGAGCTCATTCATACCTAAAGGTTGGACCATTCTGAGGGTAAATATCCATCTACTCTCTTTTTGAACAGATACTTCAAAAAGAGAGTAGATGGATATTTACCCTCAGAACGCGGCCTACCCCCGCGGTAGGCAGGGTCCAGATCTAACGGTAGGATAATTTCTCATAAGGAACATTTAGATATGTATTCCCTTCTTATAGGGGTTAATAAGCTACTGATCCGTATGGGCGCATAGTCCTTGCTTATGTGAAAGCTTGCAGCCCGGTCTTTTGCGTTCCACTACCTCGGACGAGCTCTCCTAGAATACCAGAAGTATGTCGCATAACCCACATACGTGTCACATGCCAGGGGCGGGGCTTCCCCAGCCCACCGTTGGGTTTATTCTTTAGATACCACAGAATAGGGGAGATCGGTAAAGCGGCGAATGCAGGTCACTATACTCCCCTGATGATTCCGTAAGGATGAAACGTGTCGGGAGACGCTATTCATAGCAGAGGCTTCAACTTCACCTTACCGTCTTTGAGAGTTCCAACACGGGGCAGAGTCTCTCCAACTTGCGGTGAGATCCACCCACATCAGTGGGCTCCTTAAGATTATGCTGTTCTATAGATGCCAGCGTTTTGATGAAATATCCATGGTAAATTGATATAGGGACCGCAACTTAACCATAAGGGGACGCTCATGAATATTTGATGAGGAAGAATGGTTCCTTAGACATTTCTGGTTTCATAATTGTGGTCATGATTTTGGCTTTGAAGCCTCACCGATATGCTGCTACATTTGCTGAAAGTAACTATAGTTCATGACATGATGAACAAGCAATTGGCTGTTAATTGTCTATATGGACTTTGAGGTAGCCTCTTGACATAATATAAAGAGCCAAAGGCAATAAAAAATTGAAAGACTATATGATTGGACAAAAGAATTGTTTATAAACGTACTCAATATCAGATATAGGTCTGGGCTCACAACTGCAGGCAGAGTCATTAGTCTGCACAGAGACATACCTTGTATGGACTCATACCATAAAAAACATTGAGAATTGTCCCTTCTGTGGCACTCTTTAAATTTGGCTCTTTTGGAGTTGGTCTACACAGAGATATACTCTAGCTTTCCACATAAGTGGAGGCCTGTTTCAGTCCTCGATCTGTGTGGTCACAGGCTCAGAGGCTAATAGTACTGTCAGTTTTTATATTTTTGCGTGTTTTGATTTTGTTTTTTGTCTTCCCATTCTGTGTTGATTATTAGCTCACACTATTGCACCGGGGTCCCCCCTCCCTTTCTTTTGTAGTTTTTTTTTATTTTTTAAAGCTATTTTTAAATAAACCTATTAAAGGTTAAGTTTTATAGTATCCAATTGCTTTTTCTACTAACATCTGCAAGGAGTTTGTATGTTCTCCCCGGGTTTGTGTGGGTTTCCTCTGGGTTCTCTAGTTTCCTCCCACATTCCAATTCCATTTAGATTATGAGCCTCATTGGGGACAGTGCCGATAATGTATGTAAAATGCTGTGGAATTAATGGCCCTATAAAAGTGAGTAAAATAAATAAATATAATACGGAGACTGCTGTGTTCATCACATAGCATACACTGAGACTCTGCTGTATACATAACATAGGATATACTGAGACTGCTGTATACATCACATAGCATACACTGATACTCTGCTATATACATCACATAGGATACACGAAGCGTGACTCAGTGGTCTCCTGTTCAATGTCATGGATTCTTCATGACTGCCATGAGAGATATCTCAGAGCAGTGCAACTGCAGTGTGATGAGACTCCTTCCCCGCCTGAAAACCAGGAGCATCATGGAAATATAGTCTGCATTAGGAGAACCATATCAGAGGGGAAGAAGGAGTTTAGATGACAGACAACTAAAAAATAATACATTTTAATAATATGAATATTTATTGTGAAGCAAACGCAAAAGCCTAAACAAAGCACAAAGAAATATTTAAAAATGTGCACATTGCTCCTGAATCTGTTAGGTCAAGATCTAGCACTAGGATGGGATTCAACCCATATAACCTGCATGATAACCAATAGAGCCACATAGATATAATGAATATGTAAAATACATATGAGTGGACATTAGTTCTGCTGCTGTGACTTGGAAATAACATGGCAGTATGTGGTATATGATAGGCAGTATGTAGTATATGATAGGTTATTTCCAGGTCACAGCAGCAGAGCTTCCACCTTCACATGCTCACGACAACTGTATTAACATTGCAAGACTTTGCTTCAACCTTAGACTCCCTGCAAGCAAAGGGAAAAACTGGAAAATGCACAAAATATTGCAATATGTTTGACATTTATCTGAGAATATTGCTAGCAATACATGACTGCTTAACTGGTTGGTTAGTGATTGACTAATGTAGCATTTGTACCCAGGGTCAGACTGGCCCACCGGGGAACAGGAGGATTCCTCCGTGGGCCCAGGCACTTACACCTGCTAGCATATAGGGCCGGCAGCTGCCTAGGGCCCCCCACTGCTCCCTGGGCCCCCAGCCAGTGGCGTGTCGCTAACAGCAGCACACCCAGCTGCTATGGGAGCCTATCCCCACTGCTAAAGAGAAATGAATATTCACGCTTCCCCACGCCCCCATGGGCATGGAGAGGAGTGAATATTCATTTTACTTTAATAGCGGCCAGTGTTAGCTGCAGGCTGAGGCTAACACTGCCTGCAGGGTAGACGCTAGAATGTAAGGGCTGCTTCCAAGTATGATGTCATTTCCGGGAGACAGCTAGAATGTATGGGCTGTGGTCAGAACCTGGAAGGAGCCCATACATTGTAGCTACAACCGAGAAAGCTGCCGGCGACGAAGTTGCTGCCAGGATGTGCTGCTGCTGCGGGAAACGTGCGGAGAGGTGAGAGGTGCTGTGTCTGTCTGTGTGCGTGCGGAGTGGTGCTGTGTGTGTATGTGTGTGTGTGAGAGTGGTGCGGTGATGTGTGTGTGGTGCTGTGTGTGTGAGAGTGGTGCTGTGTGTGTGTATTGGAGAGGACAATGATGTGGGTGATGGAGAGAGCAGTGAAGGGGTGGTGGGGAGAAGACAATGTTGGTGGTGGGATGGAGTGGTGGGGAGGAGGCAATGATGGAGGTGGTGGAATGGGCAATGATGGGGTGATGGGGAGAAGGCAATGATGGTTGTAGTGGAAAGGACAATGATGGTGGTGGGGGGAGGAAATGATGGAGGAGATGGAGAGGGCAATGATGGGAGTGGTGGTGAGAAACCAATGATAGAGGTGGTGAAAAGGTCAATTATGGGGTCGTGGGGGAGAAGGCAATGATGGCTGTGGTGGAAAGGACAATGATTGTGGTGGAAAGGACAATAATGGTGGTGGTGGGGGAGGAGGCAATGATGGAGGTGGTGGAATGGACAATGATCGGGTAGTGGGGAAGAAAGCAATGATGGAGGTGGTGGAAAGGGCAATGATAGGGGTGGTGGGTGAGAAGGCAATGATGGAGGTGGTGATGAGGACAATGATGGGGGTTGAGGGGGAGAGCAATGATGGAGGTGGGGGGCTGCATTATACCCTATCTCAGGGGGCTACATTATATTATATTCTGGGGGGCCTACATTATACTATATGAGGGGAGGGAGCTACAGTATATTCTATGGGGGCTGCATTATGCCTTATGAGGGGGTTGCATTATACTCTGAGGGGGCTACATTATATTCAGTGGGGGGCTGCATTATACTATATGAGGACGGCTGCATTATATCCTATGAGGGGACTACATTATATTCTATGGGGGGGCTGCGTTATACCTTATGAGGGGGTTGCATTACATTTTGTGGGAGGTTGCATTATACCATGAGGGGGGCTGCATTATATTCTATGAGGGGGGCTGCATTATATTCTATGAGGGGGCTACATTATATTCTATGAGGGAGCTACATTATATTCTATGAGGGGGGCTGCATTATATTCCATGAGGGGGGGCTGCATTATATTCCATGAGGGAGGCTACATTATATTCTATGAGGGGGGTCTACTTTATATTCTATGAGGGAGCTACTTTATATTCTATGAGGGGGCTACCCCAACCCCTGCTACATAATTAAGATGTGTACTACCTTATATTATACTCTGATATTAGCGAGTCTTACCACACAATTTCGTGGTCTTGTATTTATTTCTATGTAGCTAAATAGTGTGTCCCAAGAATGATTTTCTCTGGTGGGCTCAAAGTGCTCCAGTCCGACGCTGTTTGTACCCATTGGACCAGCAGGGAGGTAACCTGCTACCCACCGAGCCAAAACAACGACAAATTCCAGGCAAATATAACATTAATCAGATAATGATAACATCATTCGCATTCCGGACCGGCTATTTGTGACCAGACTATACGTGTTCATATTGTGTCTTTTATAGCATTTTTTTCTGTTACCTATCACTTGATACATCTGGACCTATTGTAAAAGTCCCATTGTCATGTCAGTCCATATGAATAACTGAGCGACACTTCAAAAGCAGTGACACAAACATCAAGTCCATCCTCAATGGGGGGGCCTAGCCTTAAGTAACGTACACCACGCCTTCTGGACGTGTGTTAGGAGGAGGGGGGTCTGTTTTTCTGGTATTCGGGCTCCTTGGAGAATTTCTTTACTTGTGTAAAAGGCATTTCCTCCTCGGTGATATCCAGCTACATAAGACCTCCCCAGTCCTAGCTTGTTTCCTGGACAGAGCTCATCAGATAGTGCCGATTGTCAGAGCAGAGCAGAGCAATCTGGACTGCTGTCCACTAATCATCTCCTACATATCCTCTGACTTCATAAACTTCCCCTTTCTATCTTTATGTCTCTCTTCTTCTGCTTATAAACAGTCGGTCTTCTCAAGAGGGACGAAATCTGGATTTCTGTCACCGTCTGACTGATCCCAGCTCCGTGTCAGCCCGTCGTGCTGTGATCTCACTTTGGCGCTTGATCAGAGCTTTGTCTGAGCCAACGCTCCTGGACACAGGCTAAGAAAGGACTTCCTCGAAGCAGAAAAGGAGACGTCTGAGAAAGATGAAGATTCTTCAGATGATTCTTCTTGTTCTTGGTCTCCGAATGGGACATTCAAGTAAGTCTATAGCAAGAATGATGCCTATTATTATGGATAGTGGTTACCAGAGCCCTAGCTAAGCTTTCCTTCACCTGGGGAAGGCTCATGTCACTGCCTAACCCTACATCTAAATACCTTGGCGAAAGCAAAGAGGCTGTTAGCGCCTACCCTGGCACCCAAGGTGCTCCAAAGTTATACCCCTAGAGGTGACATATTACAGAATGCATTCACTTTGCCGACTCCACTCAGTGGGGTCAATAACCTAATTTTCAACTACACTTCAGTCTAGACTTACTCATATGTAGCCACGAACCTTAATTATATGGCACGTTTATACAGCTGCTGAGCCAAAGAGCTTAAAATCTACTCAACATCTTGTGCCCGTATTCATCCCATCTCTATTCATCTTCTCAAAGTCAACTCAACTTTAAGCATCTTCTACCACGGTTGGGTTGATCTTTGTGGGAATATTATGGCTAAAAATTTGGGTGGACTTGAGTCAATGAAATAGAAGTGATTGTTGTTCAGGTGATTTTGAACTACTTGTGCGGGTATTAATACTTCAACCTTAAGATTGCAGCTAAAAATAAAAAAAACAACCTTTTGAGCATTGGACGCTGGCTTCTCATTTAACTGGTGAGAATGATGCACTGAAATAGTTAATTTTTGGATCTCCATTAAAGACCCCCAGTACTACTTGTATCTCATAATATGGATTCAATTTGTACTTGTCTCAGCCCCCCTTGGGAACTGTAGCTCACAATATCTTGTTAGTAATATGCTTTTTAATCTTGAGTTAAACGGTCCCAGAATTTTGGAAAACATGGTTACTATCACGTAGAAGACATACCCAGGAGGACCATGCTATGCACGCAAACAGATGTTTGTTAGTTTGGGAGGAATTTTTTATAGACTGTTAAAAGCAAAACAGGAACAAAATATTTAAAATGAGGAAACAAAGTTCACTGACATTTCTGAAGTTTGTGACTTCAACTTCATCTTACATTTACCAGTATTTGAAGATATCATATAGTCAAATCTATCGCAAAGAAGGCAATGTGATTTTGTGAAAATTAGGTTGGGGGGACCATAGAGTAGTGGGCTATAACCTGTGACTGTCCAGTTTATGCAAAACTACAGCTCCAGCCGATGGCTGTCAGGACATGCTGGAAGTGGTAGTTTAGCCACAGGTTGAAGACCACTGCCCTAAACTATTGTAGACTATGCCACTGATCCAGCATAATCTTCTATATGAGAAAACCCATCATATTCACTCTGTAAAGTCAACTACGTATCACATTGGTGTCACACCTGATTTTAAGAGGGTATAATTATCCACCCACAATATTCAGTGTGATCCTGTTCTGTAAGTGGTACCGTCCTTATACACGGCAGTAGTCATGTGTGGTCGTCATGTATTATCCATGGTGTAGATTTTATTGTCACATTTTGCAGTGACCACAAATAATAAACAGTTTGTCTAGAAAGGGCTCCTATTTCCTGTTGACATGAAAACATTGTATAACATTATACTGTATGTGATTTTTTTCCAGTTTTTCTTTAGTAACTCCTATAAATAGCTAGTAGTGCCTATTCCAGACTTCCTTCCGTCCTACCAGTGTTACCAAGACCAGAACTCAGGGGTCGGTTTTCAACATGTCAGATTATATCCTGTGTTCAGCTATCTGAAAGCTAATCCGTGGCTCCATCATAACTGGTGTTGTGTATGCTATACATTATCCTGGAGTAAAATGAGCCAGATGTATTAAGTTTTGTGACATCTGTCTGCCGCCGTGCACGCGCATAAGAAAAGGGAGTGTTATACATTTCTGTCATACATTTCTGGTGTAAATTATAAAGATTTAGTCAGCTGTAGTTGGCACCACCCCTTCCCATTAAGCTCAACCACTTATCAAAAAGTTGTTAGAGCTGGTGTAAAAAAACCTCCCCCAGTGATTCCTAAGTTTGCACGTTCTGAAAGTACCTCCTAACTTTTCAGGTTCCCCCAGTGCTTTCTAAACTATGCAGACTCACACAGGACCATCTAACTACTCCCATTTTTAGAACTCCCATAGAAGTGACCACCTCTCCCTTCATTCATTCATGTGCAATGCAAGTTGTGGCCCCATTCTCAAGATAGATTCAGATCCAAACATGAAATCATTTATTTATGACTTATCCTTTGGATATGCCATAAATGTCCAAGATAGGACAACCCCTTTAATTAAAGCTGTACCTTATTCTACAATAAATATTGGTCTAACGCTTATTTATCCAACAGTTGTTTCGTTAGATCCCCCCATGCAACATGTATGCTCGCTTGGAGAGGGAAGTAAGCTTCTGCCAGATATCTCTCTTGATTTGGCAGCGGCTTATCTTCCCAGAACAATATGATTGGGGATTGAAAATTAACATGTCTGATCCTTCTTTCCACAGCATCATCCATCACATGTCAGGTCGCCCCCATACATGTAAGACAGCTGGTTCCGTTGAAATGTAATATGTATAGTGGTCTTAAGCTATGCAAATTGCAATCATGCAATCTCAGTTTTACAATTACTGTCTTACTAATATAAATGATTTTTACTGTAAACACTCATATAGATAAAAAAAATCATAGTTTCATTCTTCCAAAAAGAGCACAACTCTTGTCTACAGATTTTGTGTTGTATTGCAGCTCAGCTTCATTCAAATGACTGCAATACCAAATGGAGCCATTTTGCCTAACAATCAGGTAATCCATGCATGTGTTGCAGTTGTCGAACAGCCTTGCAGCGGTGGTGACTCGAACATTTTTTTCGAGCACGCTGAAAATACTCAACACCTTATCTGAGCATGCTCGCTAATTGCTAGGAGCCAATGGACAAAAGTGCAGTGAGTTTTGGAAGAAACCTCAAAGTCTTGGATAGTAAATGAGTTTTGATGACAGAAGAATCTTCTGGAGGAAAGGGAGCACCTTCAAGGTCAAACTGGTTCCATCTGAGGTGAATCTGACATCATTTCACAAGCTGCTGTCTCCTGTGGCTGTGTGACTGATGAATAACAGTGATGTGAGGATATGGAGGAGGGAGCGACATGGTGGAGCCAACACCAGCTTTAATTCAGCTGTAATTAATCCAATCATGTCAATGTATGTCCTCTGAGCTCTCCAGCAGATGTGAGGAAGGAAGGTCGGCCTCAGTCACCTCACTGGAACCAAGCACAAGGGAAAGTCACATTTTGTGCCTTGTTGATGACTGTTCTGCACACCACAGCAATAGCAGATGCATAAGCAGCCCTGGTTTCTAAGGGTACCCAAAACCATTTTACCATTTAAGAGGACAACCCTAATACAAACGGCACATGGCAGATGTGAGGCCCTGATACAGATTTTGCATTTTTTGGAACCCATGACCTTAAAGTCAGGGACAGGCTATGTGCATTTGCCCACCATTACCTTTCTCAAATTTAATTTAGGACTCAAGTTTCTTAAGATATTAATTTTCTCATTTTAATGCAGACACATATAGCAAAAACTTTTCCAGTGGGTGACATTTTTCTTAAGCTTCATTCACACAGCCGTGTGTCTATTTGTGATTCACACAAAGGACCTGAAGCTGTCAAGTTCAGTTTGGGAAACTTATGGCCAGTCCATGATACTCACATCGCGACACACGAATGTGTGAATCCGGCACTAAGCTTATCCTGAGATATTTGAGGCCAAAAAAGATAAGGAAGGGCACATCTGTATACTGTTATATAAGACAACACAATGTATAGATGTAATAATACAGTATAACATAGACATTAGCAGGTCTATATGTTCCTTTGTGTCCTGCGTCCTATAACAGGCTAGCGACAGGCAGAAAAGCGGAGTTTAATTCCCCAAGAAACTTGTCTCAAGCGCCGTGTCGGTCCGTCTGCCTGGCTCCATCCTGTTAACATTTACTCGGGGTTGAAGTGCTCTTCCATCCTGTTTCTGGCTCAGCTCTGAGGATTGGGAGTTTACGCTCTCAGCTCCAGAGCAGACATTCAGGGTTCAGCTCAGAGTTCCTGAGTTTCACAAGTGCTTGCTAAAACCTTTACATCATTTTGAACTCCAGGCTATTGTGAAATAATGCAGAATTTTCGCCTACATCCCTAGACAAATCATTGCAAGATTTACAATATTCTCACATTTAACCTCTAGCCTGTTAATGTGTGGAACCAATCACGTTAGAGTATTTCATAAAGAGCAATTCCCTCATATATTCCTATTGTCAGAAATTCTCCACTGTTGGCCTAGGAACAAAATGCCATCTGCTGTTTATTGAGCGGGAGACACCGGATGTCATAAAATGTCCTGACTCTGAGACAGGCGAGATGGGGCCACCACTGGGAATCCGTTTTCCTACTGAACAACAATAGGATAATGCTGACCCTATCATCTGTATTGTTTTAGGCTGCAGTCAGGTAGCCAAAATCTAAGTGGACGACAATCCTCCAAAATGAAATTGACCCAATTATTCCCCAACCACATGTGGCTTCCACCTGACATTTTCCAAAACCTCTTCAGGTATAAAAAAAAAGCTTCACAAACTCCTCATATCTAATGACAAAAAACTTTTTGGGGACATACCCTAGGGGTTTGTTCACACGCTGCATGTTTGCCGCTTTTTTCCCCACTTTTCAAGAGTAAAAAACACTGCATTTTACAGTACCAAAAGAGTGAAGGAGACTTCTGAAATTTCATGCGCACGCTGTTTTTTTTCCTTGCAGATTTGAACCATATAAAGCGTTTTTCCAAACCATGTAGCATGTTAATTTTTTCAGTGTTTTTCACCGATTCAAATTATTTATTATTATTATACAATTTTATAGCACCATTTATTCCATGGCGCTTTACATGTGAAAAGGGAGCAAATATAGACAAGTACAATAAACATGAGCAAAAACAAGGCACTAACAGGTATAGAAGGAGAGAGGACTCTGCCCATGAGGGCTCACAGTCTACAGGGGATGGGTGAGGATACACTAGGAGAGGGTACAGCTGGTTTGAAAAAACACATGTAAAAATGCATATTTTGCTCTGTATTTTTACTCAATGTTTGCACATAGCCTAAGGGGTGAAGTTTCTCCAGATAGGCATAGAGAGACCTATAGGCCATGCAATCCTCCCTTGGGAAATTAAGCATGCAGATAGCCTCCAGCTTAAAGCTCTCCACAAGAGGAAACATTACTAAGTCCTTTTGAAATAAGTGTAATTATTAAGAGGAAAATTCCATTTTCTTTTCGATGTAAGTCCTGTGTTTTCCGATATTAGCCCCTTGCCAAGTTGTGCTACGATACCTCCAATTGAACCCAATTGAGATCTCCATTCTTGGAGTTGTTTTGCTGATTGGTTCTTGGCTTTAGGCAGACTCTAAGACGCGTCATGATGGGGGAGTAGGGAATACATTTATTTTTTTTTCCAGAGAACTTCCGTTGTTGCATTTTCCTCCCTATCTGATCTACCGAGCGCCTCTGTCCAGGCACCCGCCTGTGTGGCTTTATCTGATAATGACATAATGTGGTGCCAGCTGGACTGTTGGTGACGCAGGGCACAGCACTGCAGGAGACTGGCCATGTCACCAAGCCTTTGGGGAAGAGCCATCAAGCTTCACCCTTCACTTTGATACTGACAATTATTCTAGGGAAGTGGTAAAAGTAAGATTTAGTAAGACATTATTTGTACATGGTTTGCTAGAATGGGCACACGGCGTGCTGAGTCAGTGTAGGATGTGGCCTGAAGTCTTAGTATACCAAGCAGCAGCAAGCCGGGAGGTTGTGTAAGGAGCCAGTCTGGTGCATCCAGATAAGAGTTGTTTTTTGTGCTGGCAGGAAGCGGCGCACAATAGTGACTACTCTGGTCTGTGACCCGCACCAGGGTTTGGATGGAAGCCCCAGTCATTAATTAAAGCTCCTATTAATCCAGTGTGCAGCTTCCGTGTGTCCATCCTCACCCCTGCTAGGAGGAAGTTGCCCACACATCCAAAGGGCAGGATGCTATTTTTACCATGCGTCTGACTGAAGAACACGTGGTGACACACAGGGGAACTCCAGCTCCCTAACATTGCCCCACCTGCTGTTGAGTGACATAGTAGGACTTGTCTGTCAGTCAGTGACTGTTCATAGAAACAGAAGGAAAACTAGCCGGCTCACTGCCACTGTCATCACTAGTCTATAAATTAGCAGACGGTAAAAGGCTGGCTCCGTAGTGCCCCCTATGATTCAGTGTCTGACCCGTTAACAAAACTTGGCCAAAGTAGAGGTTCTTCTTATAGAAAAAGACACATATCCACAGACAGCTGTTTCGGGTTCTTGCTCCTAATAAATCCAGAGTAGGGTACTCGTTGGCTGACATTTGATGGTGGTTTACGTGAAACTGTTTCTTTTTGTGGAGATGATGACTAAGCCTGCAAGAAGCAAGAATTACAAAAGGTTTGGCTAAATATCCTAAGTCATGTGGCTTGTTAAAGAGGTCCAGTGAAGGTATTGCCAAAACTGTGACATTAGACAGCCAGCTTCCTTCCTTTTGGATGATAGCTAAATTGCATACCATATTCCCAGGAAGCATTACCTGATCTATAAGACTCCCTATGCCAGCAGAAATAGAAACAATATCATCATGCCCTCACTACTATAATGCACTCCTACTAAAGAATATAAAGCAATGATAAATAGAAGCTCCGGAAGTAATTATACCGTAATATGTGATTTAGATATCCCAAAAGAAAGTATGATAGGTGTTAGTAAAGTAAAAAAAAAAACAGCTTACCACGCCATACAATGCAAAGTCCTGGTTAATTTAATCCTGGATGGTGCTCTTCCAGCCAGTGATTACGGCAATGTAAGGCAGGAGGGGAGAGTGAAGTTTAGCACAGCCATCCAGGTAATAAAATCCAAAATTTTAAAGAGAAAAAAATAAAATTTAAAAACAAAAGCTGACGCGTTTCTGGCACGTCAGTGTCCTTAGTCATAGTATACATAGTGATAACGGTATAGCAATGCTTATATACACACACGAAATTCAACCCACAAATGTGACAGTAGTTGGGAATTAATTGAGACAACCATGACAAGATGTGTGAAGTTGAACTAGTACATGATAGGATATGCTAAACTGCCAGCCTAAAACAAATATAAGTTTGTTTTGGAATGCAGGGTATGATGAAATGAATTTATTTCTATGATATAGTTCAAACAATTTTTATAAGGAACATGGGCACTGAATATCGATCTTAGTAAATATAAAAGATTGTTTTTGTAGTTCATGCCATTTGTATACTTACTATCCAAATGGAGAATCCAGATGATAGGTGTTGATGGAGTTTAGTATGAGAATCTCATTAGTTTGCAAACTGGGTGTCAGATCACTACCCTTTAGCTTTCATTTACGGTTTCCATATTTTGAAAAGGATTCCAAAATGTACAAATCCTCAAACAAAGTTCATGGTTCCAAACCACTGGCATGAAATCTCACTAAAGTCCTTACTGTCACGTCCCCCGCCGGCGGCTTCCCTGCACTGAATGTGTCTGACACATTCAGTCAGTACAGGAAGCTCTGAGCAGCAGCGCGTAACCCTGTGGACGCCGGCGGGGGACGTGACAGACATCAGAAGGTGAGTATGTAGTGTTTTTTTTTTACTTTTACAATGGTAACCAGGGTAAATATCGGGTTACTATGCGCGGCCCTGCACTTAGTAACCTTACCCGGGTGCTGCAGGGGGACTTCGGCATCGTTGAAGACATTTTCAACGATGCCGAAGGCGTTCCCCTGATCGTTGGTCGCTGGAGAGAGCTGTCTGTGTGACAGCTCCCCAGCGACCACACAACGACTTACCAACGATCGCATCGCTGGTTGTGATCGTTGGTAAGTCGTTTAGTGTAACGGTACCTTAAAGCAGCGCTAAGACCTGCTTCTAATTTATTTACCTTGGTATCTTGTAGTCCAGAAAACCTAATAGATATGTAGTGAATTTACATAGCAAGATAGTAAGGAAACTTCCCTGTAATAGTCCAGTGATCCAAAATGTTTGATAAGTGCTAGTAATATCTGAATTGTATCAACTGTTGTGGGATATATAGATGTGTGTTAAATTTCTAGTGTGCAAATTTTTGTCTTAGAATATGATATTCTTGTGGTGCAGTTTTTAATAGAAACTTTTTATTCCAGTTCCAATACCTTCCAGTGGCTTCCAAAATGATGATACCAGCGGTATTGTGTCTGAAGCTGTGGCCAAACATTCCCTCACTAAAAAGGGTTGTATTGGCAAGTTTTCAAGTCAAGAAGTTTACGTGCTAAATGTTCTTTTTTCAAACAAAGATTCGGTGAGTATTATCACTTCTGCGTGTTCATAACTAACGAAATCTCAATGTTACATATAAAAAATTTGTAGCTTATATCAGAATTACAAATCTTTCGTTCCATACACTCTATCAGTGTAATCAGTGGAGAAACGCCAAAATTAGTTTGACTTTCCCATTGAAATCTCCAGTATCTCAGGTCTTTCAACTTGTAACCTTCTTAGCAGGGTCAGCTCCAGATTTATACTTGAGGTCCCTGTGGTCCAACTCCTCACTATTGATTTTTTTTTTTCTCAGCTCCTATGGGTATGTGAACAAGATAAGTATTTGCTGCAGAAATCTCTGCATTATTTCTGCATTTCTTGGCAGGAAAATGCTGTTTAAAATAGGCATGTTTTTGATGCATTTTTTAATTGTGTTTTTGGTGCAGATTTTTCCCCACTCATTAGTATGGCTGAAATCTGCAGTAAAAGCGGACAGAATTGACATCATGCAGATTTAAATGTGCACCAAATCTGCAAGTCAAAAATAAGCAACATGTGCGTGAGACTTCAAGGGTATGTGCACACGTTGCGGATTTTGCTGCAGATCCAAAGTGGATTGGCCGCTGCGGATTCGCAGCAGTTTTCCATGAGTTTACAGTACCATGTAAACCTATGGAAAACAAAATCCGCAGTACACATGCTGCGGAAAAAAACGCGTGGAAACGTAGCATTGTTTATTTCGCAGCATGTCAATTCTTTGTGCGGATTCCGCAGTGGTTTACACCTGCTCATCAATAGGAATCCGCAGGTGGAATCCGCACAAAAACCGCGGTAAATCCGCGGTAATTCCGCAGTAAATCTGCAGTGCAGATTTCCTGCGGATTTACCAAAATCAATGCGGAAAAATCTGCACACCTTTCAGCAACGTGTGGACATACCCCAAGATTCTCATTCACTTTGCTGGCATCATTAAGTCCTTGAGGTTTTGTGACAAATCTGCGCAGAAGTAAAGCGACAAATCTACAATGTGTGCACAAACCCTAACTGATAGCATAATTTTTTTTCTGGTTGATAGCATTGTTTAGGGCTTTATTTTTGAGGTTTGAGCTTTAGTTTTTATTATTACCATTTTCAGGTCCATATCACTTTCTGATCTCAAAAGTCTACATGTGGGTAAACTACAGAATGGGAGGAATAGAACTAAGCAACATCACCTGTGAAAAAGACTTGGGTAAACTAATAGTTCACAGACTGCACATGAGTCAACAGTGTGATACAGCAGCAAAAGGATGCAAACACAGTTCTAGGATGTATTAAGAGAAGCATAGAGTCTAGATAACGTGAAGTAATTATCCCCCTCTACTTCTCCTTGGTCAGGCCGCTCTGGAATACTGTGTCCAGTTCTGGGCACCACATTTAAAAAAAACATTGAAAATCAGGAGCAAGTTCAGAGAAGAGCTACCAGGATGGTGAACGAACTACAAAGTATGTCCTATGAGGAAAGGTTAAATGATCTGGGAATGTTTAGCTTGCAAAAAAAGAAGGCTAATAGGAGACTTAATAGATGTTTGCAAATATATAAAGCGATGTCACAGTGTAGAGGGGTCATTCTTATTCTAATTTGCGCATAGAAACATGAGAAACAATGGAACTAAACTGAAAGATACAGATTAGATATTAGAAAACAACTTTTTGACAGTGAGGGTGATCAATTAGTGGAACAGGCTGCCATGAGAGGTGGTGAGTTCTCCTTGAATGGAAGTCTTCAAACAGAGGCTGGACAGACATCTGTCTGAGATGGTTTAGTGAATAATGCACTGAATTGAGCAGGGGGTTGGACACAATGACCCTGAAGGTCCCTTCCAACTCTAACATTCTATGATTCTATGGTGACCATTGCTTCCCTTCAATACACGTACCGTATTTTTCGGACTATAAGATGCACTTTTGTTCCCCAAAATTTTGGGGGAAAGTGGGGGGTGCGTCTTATAGTCCGAATCTGTGTGCTGTGCTGTGCTGTAGAGGAGGGGGGCGGCTCTGGAGTGGTGTCAAGGGGCAGGGGTGGGATGGCTGTGGGCTGCTGAGACAGCAGGAGGTTCTGTGCTCCCGCTCATTAGCCTCATGTAATATTCACTGCACCTGCTGTCCATCACCTCGGTGCTGAACCTGTGCCGAGTTGATTCACAGGGGGGCAGCGAATATTACATGTGCCTTCATCCCCCCCCCACTCCCATCATGGATATGGCCCCCGGTCACTCTTATATGCCCCCCTGTGCTGCTGGCAGGCACAAGCTTCCTCCTCCCTGTGCTGCTGGCAGGCACATGCTCCCCCCATGCTGCTGGCAGGCACATGATAAAATAACAAACACTTAACTCACCTTTCCCTGATGGCTCCCTGCTCACAGCTCCTCGGTTGCTTCCTGTGTCTGTGCTGACATCCGATAATGTGATCGGCACAGCACAGTGATGACATCACTGTGCCCAGGTCACATGATCCGATGCCTGGGAAACAGGAAGTGCAACTGAGGAGCTGTGAGTACGGAGCCATCAGGGAAAAGTGAGTTAAGTGTTTGTTATTTTATCATGTGCCTGCCAGCAGCACAGGGGGCATGTGCCTGCCAGCAGCACAGGGGGAGGCATGTGCCTGCCAGCAGCACAGGATGAGGCATGTGTCTGCCAGCAGTACAGGGGGGGGCATGTGCCTGCCAGCAGCACAGGGGGGGAGCATGTGCCTGCCAGCAGCACAGGGGGCATATGCCTGCCAGCAGCACAGGGGGAGGCATGTGCCTGCCAGCAACACGGGGGGAGGCATGTGTCTGCCAGCAGTACAGGGGGGGATGTGCCTGCCAGCAGCACAGGGGGGGGCATGTGTCTGCCAGCAGCAGGGGGTGGCATGTGCCTGCCAGCAGCAGAGGGGAGGGAAGCATGTGTCTGCCAGCAGCAGGGGGGTGGCATGTGCCTGTCAGCAGCAGAGGGGGGAAGCATGTGTCTGCCAGCAGCAGGGGGGTGGCATGTGCCTGCCAGCAGCAGAGGGGGGAAGCATGTGTCTGCCAGCAGCAGGGGGGTGGCATGTGCCTGCCAGCAGCACAGGGGGCATGTGTCTGCCAGCAGCACAGGGGGGCATGTGTCTGCCAGTAGCACCGGGGGGCATGTGTCTGCCAGCAGCACAAGGGGGGGAATGTGTCTGCCAGCAGTACAGGTTCTGTGCTCCCGCTCATTAGCCTCATGTAATATTCACTGCACCTGCTGTCCATCACCTCGGTAGTGAACCTGTGCCGAGTTGATTCACAGGGGAGCAGCGAATATTACATGTGCCTGCATCTCCCTGCAGCGCCCCAGAGTCCTGGTCGTTGCAGTACTGTGGCTCCGCCACTAAGGGGAGCCATGGTACGTCTGATGGCACTGAAGGAGTTCATCTGACCAGGTATCACAGACACCAATACATTTCACAGCCGGGCCTCCAGGGGGAGCTAAGGGTTCTATTCATTAGGCCACTCCTCACATACTGGTAAAACTGGGGGTCAGGCAGGAAGTTAGAGAGAAAGCTGACTGGGTTGGAACCAGGCAACACCTTGTGGCAGAGGGTGTTGTGGGAGAAGATTCGGTAGGGTCCCTGTCAGGGGTGGGATCCTGACAGAGGTCTGGCTACAGGAAAGAACGTAACGGGACCGTGCCTGCTCAGTATAGCGGCGGTGCCCAAGGAAGGATCAGAAGCGAGATAGATTGTGCTGAGTGAGAAACGAGATCAAAGCAACAAGGAGAATACCAGTAGGAGTCATGCTGTAAGACCGAGGCAACATCCTACTGAGGCGCAAACCACCGGTGGTCGGAACGCCGAGGAAGTATTTCTATATACAGCTTCAGGCAATACTTCAAACCTACGGCAGGACAGTCAGTCTCAGGCGGGCTGTCTCACCTAAATCACCTATGCAGTCTTGGGGGGCAACTTGTGGAGAGGGGCGACTCTAGGGTCCCGGAAGAGCTCCGAGCCTACCCGTCAAATGGGTGCCGTCCTAACCGTAACATCAGGGAGGGACGGAGGATTAGCAGAACATCATCTAATCGAGTTGTGAGGGAACTTAAGAAACAGACACAACAGTTGTGGGGACTTTCCGTAAGCACAGCAGGGAAGGACCACAACACATAGCGCTAGCAGGAAGGCACAGATTTCCACCTGCAAAGAGAACTCTGGAGGTGCCATTGGACCGGCCGGACTTGCGCAGCCTGGTTAACTGTATTCCGGACTGAGGACCCAGAGATCTTCAGTAAAGAGGTAAAGAGACTGCAACCTGGTGTCCTCGTTATTTACCTGCGACCGGCACTACACTGCACCACTACCACCACCGCATCACCATCCACATCTAACATCCATTTATCATCTCGATACTGTGCGCCCCTCGGCAGGGTCACGGACCGGGGCCTAGCCACCGTGACAACCCCAGAGCAGAGGCTCAGAGGCCCGGTACCGGGTACCCCCTCGGCCCTGCGGCGGTGGGGGCGCTGCAAAACTTGGCATCACGAACAGGATCTACTTAAGCCTGAAGAATCAGGTCATGTGTGCCTTGGAACTGTGATTTAATGTGCTTGGACTGTACTTTATTGCAAAGGCTGTGCCGCGCCATTTACCGCCAAAATCCGCCGCCATTACAGCGCTGAGGAGAGCGCAGGAGAAGAAGAGGGGCGTGGAATAGGCGTAGACAAGCTGGGAAGCGCGAAAGACAATGACCGCCCAGTCTAAATATTGCTGTGTCCTGAGGACGTGTCCGTCAGCAGTCGAGACCCACCTCCTGATTTTCTATGCTGGGCGGAAACCGAAGAAACGAAACTATGACTCAGATGAGGTGGAACTGGAGACCAGGGAAGGCCTGCAGAAAAGAATGGCCCCGCATCGACCCCCCGTCACCAGCAGATTATTCCGATATGCCCCCGCTGGAAGATTTGGATCCTTGGGAGCTGCCGATGGGGCATCCCGTGCCTGAATGGTCCCTGGTTCGTATGCCTTCCGCAGGAGAGGAGAGCGGCACCGGAGGAGCTACCGTGAGTGAAGGTACCCAATGCCGCGACCCCCAGGGAGGCCACCTCACCTCTGCACACGACCCGGCCACTGCTGCGGCCAGTGGTGCCCCGATGTCCCCGCCGTCTGGCACCAATGCACCGGGGGGGCATGACCTCGGGCCCTTCCCCTGGGGGGAATATCGGAACCACCTGAACGCGGAGTTCCAGCGAGAAGTGGAGCGGGAGGCGCGAGGTGAGCTGCTAGAGGGCTCCCTGCCGAAGTGGGGTGTCGTGATTTTTTACCTGCCCCAGACAGGAAAGGGCTTCGTGCAGGAGATCGGGACAGCCCTGAGAGTCCGCATTACCCGGGACGAAGTGGAGCCCTGCCTGTGCGGAGACGGCGCCAAGTCCTTCCTGAAGCCGGGGGATGTGGTCACATATCGCCGGCACCTAAAGGAGAGCAGCTGGTGGGCCCGGGATATGCAGCGCTGCACCGCCATTCTGGCGGTATCCCGAACCGAGGGGGAGGAGCTCGCCGCTGAAGCCGCTGCTGCCGCCGCTGCAGCCAGCATTATCCATCAACCCACACAGACCCTCATTGCAGCGCACGACCTGGTCGTGCAGAA
The DNA here is from genome assembly GCF_051348905.1 of Ranitomeya variabilis. NCBI lineage: Eukaryota > Metazoa > Chordata > Amphibia > Anura > Dendrobatidae > Ranitomeya > Ranitomeya variabilis. The sequence continues at coordinate 229,091,046 of NC_135233.1, forward strand.
GACCCGAACCCACGGGGTGCACCTGGCCGCGGGAGTGAACTTGGAGTCCGACCTGCCTGGGCCGCAGAGGGCCACCTGCCAGGTGAAGCCTCAGTGGGGGCTACCGAAAAATGAGTAAGATATTACTACTTCATGACATGTAAATAGTTACTGTTCTACTGTTTTGCTACTAAACCCGTCCAGGGTTAACTCTTAAAGGGATCCCTTTGTTGACCCGGGATCCCTATTGTTTCTTATTTTTTTTGTTTATTTTCTACGTTTGCACAAGTTATCCAGAACTGCCGCAATCATGAACAGTGCATGATACAAACTTTTTGTAAATAGTTTGCACCTTCTTAAAGGTGCTTCCTACTGGTTTTACTTAAAGAAGGACTCTTTGCGAAGATACCGCACCGGAGCCTTTGTTGAGTATGGACTGGTAGCCTGAGAAGATACGCTACCTCATAAAGACTTGGTCCCCTCTTAAAGGGGATGTTCACCTGTGTACCTACGAGTAATACTGCCTTAAAACAGTAAAGTAATAATGATGTCTTAAAAGAGAAAGTAAATGATGCTGCTGATATGTACAAGTTGTATGTAACTAACGTGTTGGAAGAAAGAAGTGTTTAATAATGTGTCCTGAGATAAAGCTAGAAGAAAGATGCAGCAGACCCGTAGGGGTAGACCTAGCGTCCTGCATATTTGTCAGTAAGAAAAGTAATGATGGAAGTTTAATGTTTTATAATATGTTGAAAGAAGAATGAGGACAGGAAGTGAACCCGTAGGGGTTAGTGGCGAATCCTCCTTAGAGCCATATAGAGATGGCTCAGTGCTCTTAAACTGAAAGTAATATTATGTTCTATACTGTGTATAGTAGTTGAAAAGGCAGTAGGCCCAGGCTGAAAGGGGCGGTCCTGTAAAGAAAGGAGAGGCAGCAGGCCTGGAGCAGTTAGGACAGGCGGTCCTGCAGACGTAAAGTAGGAGAATGTAGCACAGTTGCTTAAGCCTTATAATGTGTTATAAGAAGGTCTTTAGTGGATTTAGAGTGTACATCCTTAAAGGCAATGTTAAATTATTGTTCAACAATTTTGCACTAAGTAGAATACCCGGTTGGGTAACAGGAGTTGTTTATAGCCTGTAATTTATAATGGTTAAACTATGTTTGTAACGTTCAAGTGTCCTCACCTCCCATAAAGGGAAGCTCTGTTCAAATATGCTTATTGTTATTGCACTCAACAAAATTGTATGTCTTTTTGCTAACCTGTATTGTTGTTTTCTTCCCAGTCCAGGAGTACTGGATTTAACCGGGGGGAGTGCAGCACCCCAGAGTCCTGGTCGTTGCAGTACTGTGGCTCCGCCACTAAGGGGAGCCATGGTACGTCTGATGGCACTGAAGGAGTTCATCTGACCAGGTATCACAGACACCAATACATTTCACAGCCGGGCCTCCAGGGGGAGCTAAGGGTTCTATTCATTAGGCCACTCCTCACATACTGGTAAAACTGGGGGTCAGGCAGGAAGTTAGAGAGAAAGCTGACTGGGTTGGAACCAGGCAACACCTTGTGGCAGAGGGTGTTGTGGGAGAAGATTCGGTAGGGTCCCTGTCAGGGGTGGGATCCTGACAGAGGCCTGGCTACAGGAAAGAACGTAACGGGACCGTGCCTGCTCAGTATAGCGGCGGTGCCCAAGGAAGGATCAGAAGCGAGATAGATTGTGCTGAGTGAGAAACGAGATCAAAGCAACAAGGAGAATACCAGTAGGAGCCGTGCTGTAAGACCGAGGCAACATCCTACTGAGGCGCAAACCACCGGTGGCCGGAACGCCGAGGAAGTATTTCTATATACAGCTTCAGGCAATACTTCAAACCTACGGCAGGACAGTCAGTCTCAGGCGGGCTGTCTCACCTAAATCACCTATGCAGTCTTGGGGGGCAACTTGTGGAGAGGGGCGACTCTAGGGTCCCGGAAGAGCTCCGAGCCTACCCGTCAAACGGGTGCCGTCCTAACCGTAACATCAGGGAGGGACGGAGGATTAGCAGAACATCATCTAATCGAGTTGTGAGGGAACTTAAGAAACAGACACAACAGTTGTGGGGACTTTCCGTAAGCACAGCAGGGAAGGACCGCAACACATAGCGCTAGCAGGAAGGCACAGATTTCCACCTGCAAAGAGAACTCTGGAGGTGCCATTGGACCGGCCGGACTTGCGCAGCCTGGTTAACCGTATTCCGGACTGAGGACCCAGAGATCTTCAGAAAAGAGGTAAAGAGACTGCAACCTGGTGTCCTCGTTATTTACCTGCGACCGGCACTACACTGCACCACTACCACCACCGCATCACCATCCACATCTAACATCCATTTATCATCTCGATACTGTGCGCCCCTCGGCAGGGTCACGGACCGGGGCCTAGCCACCGTGACAACCCCAGAGCAGAGGCTCAGAGGCCCGGTACCGGGTACCCCCTCGGCCCTGCGGTGGTGGGGGCGCTGCATCCCCCCACTCCCATCATGGATATGGCCCCCGGTCACTCTTATATGCCCCCCTGTGCTGCTGGCAGGCACATGCTTCCCCCTCCCTGTGCTGCTGGCAGGCATATGCTCCCCCCATGCTGCTGGCAGGTACATGATAAAATAACAAACACTTAACTCACCTTTCCCTGATGGCTCCTTGCGCACAGCTCCTCGGTTGCTTCCTGTGTCTGTGCTGACATCCGATAATGTGATCGGCACAGCACAGTGATGACATCACTGTGCCCAGGTCACATGATCCGATGCCTGGGAAACAGGAAGCGCAACTGAGGAGCTGTGAGCACGGAGCCATCAGGGAAAAGTGAGTTAAGTGTTTGTTATTTTATCATGTGCCTGCCAGCAGCACAGGGGCATGTGCCTGCCAGCAGCACAGGGGGAGGCATGTGCCTGCCAGCAGCACAGGGGGAGGCATGTGTCTGCCAGCAGTACAGGGGGGCATGTGCCTGCCAGCAGCACAGGGGGGGAGCATGTGCCTGCCAGCAGCACAGGGGGCATATGCCTGCCAGCAGCACAGGGGGAGGCATGTGCCTGCCAGCAACACGGGGGAGGCATGTGTCTGCCAGCAGTACAGGGGGGGCATGTGCCTGCCAGCAGCACAGGGGGGCATGTGTCTGCCAGCAGCAGGGGGTGGCATGTGCCTGCCAGCAGCAGAGGGGAGGGAAGCATGTGTCTGCCAGCAGCAGGGGGGTGGCATGTGCCTGCCAGCAGCAGAGGGGGGGAAGCATGTGTCTGCCAGCAGCAGGGGGGTGGCATGTGCCTGCCAGCAGCAGAGGGGGGGAAGCATGTGTCTGCCAGCAGCAGGGGGGTGGCATGTGCCTGCCAGCAGCACAGGGGGGGCATGTGTCTGCCAGCAGCACCGGGGGGCATGTGTCTGCCAGCAGCACAAGGGGGGGCATGTGTCTGCCAGCAGTACAGGGGGGGCATGTGCCTGCCAGCAGCACAGGGGGGGCATGCGCTTGCCAGCAGCACAGGGGGGGCATGTGCATGCCAGCAGCAGGGGGTGGCATGTGCCTTCCAGCAGCAGAGGGGGGGAAGCATGTGTCTGCCAGCAGCAGGGGGGGTGGCATGTGCCTGCCAGCAGCAGAGGGGGGGAAGCATGTGTCTGCCAGCAGCAGGGGGGGTGGCATGTGCCTGCCAGCAGCACAGGGGGGGGCATGTGTCTGCCAGCAGCACAGGGGGGCATGTGTCTGCCAGCAGCACAGGAGGGCATGTGTCTGCCAGCAGCACAGGGGGGCATGTGTCTGCCAGCAGCACAGGGGGCATGCATCTGCCAGCAGCAAAGGGGGGGCACGTGTCTGCCAGCAGCACAGGGGGCATATAGTGACCGGGGGGCCTGTACCTGCCAGCAGCACTGGGGGGCATATAGTGACCGGGGGGTTGTACCTGTCAGCAGCACAGGGGGCATATTGTGACTGGAGGGGCATGTGCCTGCCAGCAGCACAGGAGGGCATGTCCCTGCCAGCACAAGGGGGCATATTGTGACCGGGGGGGCATGTGCCTGCCAGCACAGGGGGTCATATAGTGACCCAGGGGGGGCATGTGTCTGCCAGCAGTACAGGGGGGCATATAGTGACCAGGGGGGCATGTGCCAGCACAAGGATGGGGGTTATATAGATACCAGGATGAGGGACATATGATTTGTAAGATGGACACTGGCATTATAAGACAGACCCCCATTTAACATAAAAAAATATTTTTTTCTCTTTTTCTTCACCAAATTTGGGGGTGCGTCTTATAATCAGGTGCGTCTTATAGTCCGAAAAATACGGTAATTCCCAGTAGATAGCAGTTCACTATAGTCATGCTGATACAAGCCCTTCTCATTCAATCCCCTTAAAGTTGGCCTTTTACTTCCCCTGGTTTAAGATCTGTAGTGTTTAGGTGGCCTCTCTGGCCTGGGTTCCACTCCATCAAATCTCTCTGTCACGTTTCCTTGGTCCTTAGGATGCATTATGTGATGTTCTGCAATCTTCCCTCTAAACACAGAACACACTATATAACATGTCAGTCTGCCAACCTCAGCCCTTAGATCTGTCTCTACTATCAGAAAGTCTTCTCTCTTCCCCATTCTGGGCGAGTCCCAGCTGTTAACTATCTATTCTCCAAGGAAGTGCATGTAAGTTACTAAACAGATAAAATCACATTTATAACAGTGCAATCCATTATATAACAACAAATATCTCTTCCTTACATATGCATTGAAGTCAGTTTTGAGATATATACGTGATATATGCTATGACAATACTGTAACTAATATATATATTGTTTTGCTTGGTATGATAGTACTATTTGTGTAATGTCTAGCAGTACTTTTTTGAGCCCTGTAAGGTGGTACTATTTGTGTATTGTACAGTGGTACTATTAGAGCACCACGTGATGGTAATATATTTGCACTGCATGGTTTACGAAGTGTGGGTAACGTGTGGTTAAACTTTTTGAATATTCACCAATTGCTGAATCGAGATATGAATTGTACGTTTTTGGTGGGACTACCTGTGCACTGTATGGCAGTAATATTTGTGCATCATATGGTGGTACTATTTTTTGCACCATATAATGTATTATTTGTGTAATGTATAGAGGTAATATTTGTGCAGTGTATGATGGTACTAATTTAGTAATGCATTTTTGCACGGTATGGCAGCATTACTTTTGTAATATATTATGGAAGTATTAGAATATTAGCCTATCGCCTCTGGCTCGTGGCTATTAGCCTCTAGTCCTTAGAATACGTCTGGGTGGTTTACTGTCTCATAGATAGCTTTTAGAAATTAAAATCTATAGTTTAATATAGAACTACTTATGTCGCAGATACTCAGTATGTTTTTTATCTCAGGGCATGGAGTTAATATTTTTAGTTTAACGCTGCACCTACCAAGGGGTAGATTACATGGTGCTATTACTGATTTACAGTTACAGAGTAGTCTTAATTTTTCTCTAAACTACACAATACAGGACCAAGCTTAATGATAGAGGTCATTGATAAATGTCTGAAGTTTTAATTGGTGGGGTTTGAGTGCTGAGACTTCATTGATTGTTGAGCTCTATCCCTGACTAGACTAAAGACTGACTCAAAAGATAAGGCTACGTTCACATTTGCGTTCTGCGCCGCAGCGACGGGCGCTGCAGCGTCGCCGCATGCGTCATGCGCCCCTATACTTAACATGGGGACGCATGGACATGCGTTGCACTTGCGTTTTGTGACGCATGCGTCACTGTGGTGCATGCGTCAGGGTGCAGAGGACGCAGCAAGTTGCAGTTTTTTCTGCACCCAAAACCATGCAAAAGCGGACGCATGCGTCACAAAACGCTGCGTTGTGCATGCGTTTACATTTGCGTTGTGCGTTGCGTCGCCGACGCTGCGGCGCACAAGGCAAATGTGAACGTAGCCTAAGTTCTAAGCGTTTGTGGAGGCCAGAGCTCGACTGAGAACTTCTGCCCCTCTGTTCTAGCATTTGGTAGGGGTTTCAGAATCTCATAGATCAAAACTTCTAATCATGTGTTTTTACGACAAGTTTTGTGCCATTAAACTTTAGCTTAAAGTATATGAACACCTTCAAAGGCAACTTAATTTGAACCCAAGCGCTTGTATTTTTGGCAAAAAAAATCACAAATTTTGCACTGTTTTCCATTTATGTCTTTGTGTTGTACAGTAAATTGCTTTCCGTAGAAAGAGTTTAGAGAGAATCCATTAGTGAGCTCATTTGACCTAGTAATTTTTATCATCCATCTTCTAAGCTCCTTTCAGATGATTTATGAACACACAAAAGTTGAGCTGAATGCTATGGTTAGAACTATGGTCAGAAATCAGCTGAGAGGAGCTCAAAAGAAGAAAGAAAACAATTATAAATGCTCCGGTCATAAGGAGCTGGCTGGCAGATTCTCAGTTAATTGACAGTGCGATACAGTGACTATAGAATGCCAATGGAGCAACATTTTAATGAAATTCAATTGCAAAGATTATTTTCAGCTAAGAATACATCAAATTGCTCTGAAAGGTGTTTGAGTCCTTTAAAAAGGGGTGTATTGGAGATGTAGACTTGCTCAGGTGAAATTTGTGGACCTAATTCCTAACTGTTCCTTTGTGTTGTTTACATGAGGCCTACACAGTATATAGTGCAAAGGGTATACTGTATTGGGTGGGGGAAACAGACCATTCTCGGTTCAGAGAAGAATTACTGGAAATGCAGCTTAAATTATAGTCCTAATTCAGTTCAGGGGAAACAATGTCTGAAACTTCACTGGATAAAATTAGAAAATGAGTCGAATCACCAGGCGGCATCATTCAGGGCGACACTGTGTCGTTACGGGATGCAAATCTCTGGGTCATTCTGGTGACAAAAACTCCCTACTTTGTACGCAGTCAAAAACCCCCATGGGCCTTCTGCTTCGGAGGGGGGGGGGGGGAAGATTAATTCCTGGACAAGATTTTCTTTTTACACCAAGATGTTCGCTTTTACATTTTGTAATGTTAAGTGAAAACAAATGTTTTGGCTGCAACATAAGAGGCCTGAAACAGGGAATGTTTTAGGCATAAAACCCATATTCCTAAAATAAAGCTTGCTGTACAGAAAATACATATAGAGATTTACAATCTAACTTCCCATCCGCATTTTATCTTGACCATTATACCTCGATCCCCATGTTTCCAGAGAACCAGCACAGAGCACTAAAAATTATTATAATTTTTCCCTTTGATCCTCTTGTTTTTTTCCAGATTTTTGTATATATGTATAGTAGTCCAAAAAGGAAGCAGCATACCACTTGTCTGTGAATAAGAAGCTATTTTATTTAGCCCATGATGGCGACGTTTCGGTTCAGTATAGCGAACCTTTTTTTTTTCGCTGTATTGAACTGAAACGTCACCATCATGGTGCAGCGATCACTAATGGGTTGGGGAATACTCGCTTGGCAACGGGATAGATGCACACAGGAACACTTTTTGCACATAACAGTCTATGCGGTTTATTGTAGAGTCATAAACCGTACCACGAACAGTCCATTACACACTGTATCAGAACATGTCATTAAGTTGCGGTCACTAAACATGCTGGACCCCAGTCCGTCCAGTTACAAAGGGTGACCGCACAGTTCATAACGCTTCTTAGTACTCTGCTTTAATTCGGAGTCTCCAAACACGCCAGACTTCTCTGCCCAGTTTCCGTAGGAGACCATACGCCGATCAGTTCATTATATCCACTGGAGAAGCTGTCTAACGGGGACCACCAACTTGCCAGACACACATACACCAGTCTGTTCCAGACCCACCGAAGGATGGTAGCTTCCCCCACACACAGTAGCTGTCACTGGCTCTGCAGATCCATGGCCTCACTTTGTGCTCTTCAGGGATCCGGTCCACACACAGGACCTCCCAACACAGAGGCAACTCAGGTTCATGGCCTCACCTCGTGCTCTTCAGGGATCCAGTCCACACACAGGACCTCCCAGCATAGAGGCCACTCAGGATCACGGCCTCACCAGGTGCTCTTCAGGGATCCGGTCCCCACTCTGGACCTCCCAACACCCAAGCCTTTCCTCTCAAAGGACCTTACAGCCAAGGAACAATTCAGGTCCATACCCAGGAACCATGTGACCCTCCCTGGTCACCTTATGAAGCTGTAACCACTCCCATAGGTGGGAGCTGTGTGGTTAGCCAGACCCGCCCAGCTCTCCGACTAACCCTGCAAGCCTCCCTTTAAAACTACACAAATACTTTTGGGACTACAAGTCCCAGAACAACCTTACTTCAGGCTTACAGCGCAGAGTATTTTCCTATGCGACACATACCGGCCAGTTACAATAATGCCGGACGTTGTCTCATCACCACAGTTATGCCTGCGACTGCCATGCATTCCAAAGGCCTCAATACACCTCCGTGCATATTCTGAGGAGACCATGCAGCGCCCCCTACCTGTAACAGGGGTCACTGCATCCCTATATATATACACGCACATACATATATATATTTATTACTTTTTTATTAATTTCTTAATAAAAAAGCTTGAGAAAGGTCCACATCCTGGACTGAAACGTCGCACATGGGCCAATAAACCACCTTTATTTTTTCTATTGGAGTGCTGCCTTCATTTTTCTGGATTATAACATGAGGTTTGGTATATACCTGGAAGGATTTTTTGCACCCTTTGTTTTCTTTTGGTGCTGCTTTTTGTTTTATTTTTCTAAATCTAATCTTAGACATATCCTTAAACCTAATGCTAGTCTAATCCTAGCGCTAACAATAGGACTGCCTAACCCTAGCACTACCCCTAAAAATAACCCTAACCCTAAGCTTAACCCTAGCTCTATCCCTAAGGACTGGTACTGTACCAAGCGATTACCTTTGTGCCAATGTGCAGCCCATTTTCAAAAAGGGCTCCAGATCTTTCCCAGGTGATTGTAGACCAATAAACTTTTAACATCCATTGTGGGAACTTGTAAGGGATTATATACAGGAGTATATGATTGAAAATAATATCACGAGTTATCGCCAAAATGTTTTTTTGAAGGACAAAAGTTGTCAAACTACCCTGATTAATTTTTATGAAGAGGTAAGTAGAAAATTGGACAGAGGGGTAGCTGTGAATATAGTGTTTTTGGAACTTTTGAAATGCATCTGATACTGTCCCACATAGACACCTAATGCATAAATTAAGGTCTATAGAATTAGAAAGTAAGGCTTGGAAAGAAAATGGGTAGAAGAGTGATCGCACCCAGAGAGTTGTGGTGAATGACTGCTACTCTGAATGGTCTTTGCTTATAAGTGGTGGCCCCAAAGGTCAGTGCTTGGTCTGCTATTATTAAACTTATTTATCATGGAAGACAGGATTAATAGTGTTACTTCTATTTTTTCAGATGACACAAGCTATGCTTTATAGTGAAGTCTATGGAAAATGTGCATAAGTTACTTCTGACAAATTGAGTTTTTAGGCATCCACTTGGCAGATGAGGGTCAATATGGAGAAGTGTTAAGCTATGCACATGGGCACTAATAATATGCAGGCATCATAAGTGAGTAAAACTAGGAGAGTCATTTGTAGAGAAGGATCTGAGTGTACTTGATCGCAGTCTAAATAACAGCATGCAATGTCATTAGGCAGCTCCTACAGCCAGCATGATATTGTCATGTATTAAAAGAGGTATGAGCTTGCAGGACAGGGATGTAATACCACCACTTTAGTGTTAGTGCAACCTAATCCGGAAAATGCAGTATGGAAAGTATGCCTTGGAGCTAGAAAAGGTACAAAGAAGAGTCACAAAACTGATAAGGGACATGGATGGAAGAGCTTGATTATGAGGAAAGACTAAAAGAATTAAATTTATTTACTTTTGACAATAAATATCTAAGGTGGGACCTTCGTCTGGAGAAAGTAAGGTTCTTTGTCACAAGTAGGACTGCTGTCGAATAGTCTACCGCAAGACTAGAAGGTAACCATCAATTGTTTAAAAAAAAAGGCTTAGTTGCTTTTCATAAGAAAATAACAGAAACAATTATATAAAGGTGTAAAGTTATTTTCTGAATGTTTAGTTGGATTAATAATTGGGATCAGGAGGTAGAGCTTAGCTTTTTGGGGGCAGAATAGATCAGGCATTGTGATTGTGCATATACCCATTCCTTTTATCCTTTCTCTCAGATGATCATAATGAACATTTGCGTTTTTCAAATATATTTACTATGTAACCCTAGTCCTATCCCTAACCCACCCATAATACCAGCCATATCCTTAACCCTATTCCTAGCACTATTACTAGCCCAGATGAAGCAGGACATGGCAGTGCATTGGATCAGTTTACAGTGGTGATGGATGGGAAGCAGAAGGCAGAGATTTGTGTCTCCATAATATTTGTTCCACAGAACAACCAGCAGGCCTCATTTAAAAAAGTTTTTTTTTTCTTAGAAAACATATATAATCAGCAAAACTGCTTAGATTAGATGAAGCATAATGATGTATAAAGGTGATTAAAAATATAATACGTCATTTTTTCCATTCCTTTAGCCAATGGTGAAAAGAGCAGTTGTATTGTATATAAAGATCTCTGTTGATGATGGTATCGATTATCCATCTTGTATTAAATTAATTTCTAATGTTTTTTGTAGGCTTTTGAGTACCTGACGATGGAGGTCTCCCGAGAGGATGCGGATGGAGATATGTCAGAGAAGCCCCCAGTGTTTATTATAAATGCAAACACCCAAGTGTTCACAGTTATCACCGGCAGTGCCATCAACTACCCAATCAACTTGTATGTAAGTATAAGCCTCGTCTCTTATTACTGTCATTCTGGACATACTTAATAAGTATACAATGGATTTTATGGGAGTGATAAAAAAAAAATTGCTATCTATCTATCTATCTATCTATCTATCTATCTATCTATCTATCTAACTTATGGACTTGATACCATTGTAGCAACTGTTCTGTTGTGGGGACAGAGGATACGTTTTTTTTCAGAATCTGAATATATTTATCTATTTACAAATTATCTTCTATTTAATATATTTATGCATACATAAACCTCAAAACTATCTATCCCATATCTAATCTATGTATCTATTTATCTATCTATGTATCTATCATCTTATGGACTGAACACTATGTAACAAACTTCCACTTGTTTGAGCTGTACTAGATCAACAAGTTTTTTTCAGTCTTTGAAATTGTCTGTTTGTCTGTCTATCTGTATGTCTGTCTGCCTGCCTGCCTGTCAGTCTATCCATCAGAACCACGTAAAGATATGGGTTTTCAAAATGTAGACAAGAATGTTTCCAATCTTCTTTCTGTGAATTAATAAAGGTCAATACACAACTCAATGAGAAAAACTCATTCTATTACATAATGTCCCCTAAACTATATCAAAACCTCCCAAAAGTGGACATTAAACCAAAGCATCAAAAACCATTGTTCAAATAGTTTATTAAATATAATTAAAATTAAAAAATAGAGAAACTGACAGAATAGTTCACAATAAATATCACAGTGCATAAAAAGCGCATCATGTAGGGTACAGATCAAATAAACATACTGGAGAATAATCTCCAAAGAGACAAACCTATAGGTGCACAAGTATATCATGAGCGGTCTAAAATGACCAAATAAAGTGTATAAAAAGTCTCTGAGCAAATACTGATACCAGTGTAGAGATGATCCGTAGTTCCCCTGAACTCCAGCTCCTGGAGTTTGGTCTTTTTAGACCGCTCATGATATACTTGTGCACCTATAAGTTTGTCTCTTTGGAGATTATTCTCCAGTATGTTTATTTGATCTGTACCCTACATGATGCACTTTTTATGCACTGTGATATTTATTGTGAACTATTTTGTCAGTTTCTCCATTTTTTTATTTTAATTATATTTAATAAACTATTTGAACATTGGTTTTTGATGCTTTGGTTTAATGTCCACTTTTGGGAGGTTTTGAATTAATAAAGGTGTTGTATAAAACGAAAAGAAGAGTTTGGCATTTTTCCTTCTTGTTTATAAGCTAAGATCTTAGAGAACTGTATGTTTCATCATTCATTACAAAATGTGAAAGGCCTGTGCACTCGAGCGTAGAAATCAGACGAGTGCTATCAGATTTTCCATGTTATTCAATGGTGGATGATTTTTTTTCACTGACGAAATCTATGAAAACAATCGCAGCATACTGTGATTTGATTCTGGAATTGAATTTTGCTCACCCTTTCAAGTCTATGGGTGTGAGAAAAAAATCTAATGCCTCAGTACGGCATCTGCTTTTTACAGATACATTGAAATTCTGTAACACAGGAAACTGTATATGGTTTTGTAAATCATTAATAGGTGCTACATCTGTATCTAATTGTTATTGGTATATGTTATGTGATCTATCTCCTTTTCATAAGATATTCTTCATTCTTCATTTATTTTGGCGCCAGCACTTAGTTGTGTCTTTATTTCAGCTTTCCTCATCTGTGAAAACAACAAGTGGTGAAAACCCAAAATGGAGCATTTCTGAAGAAAATCTGCCTATAAATAGTGATGAGCTTCTGCAGTGGGCAAAGGCAAATTACTCAGAAGTTACCTTTTTTGCTGAACTGCAAAATCCAAAGAGAATTTACCTGGATCTGAGGAGGGGTGAGCAGCAACATTATCCTTCAGTAATATATCCAACAGATTGGATATACGGTGTTGTGAATTTACCTTTTGGCTCCCTCTAGTGGTTACTAGTGATTTTACTCTGGGTATGTCATTCATCCCTTGTATGCTCACCTGGGTCGTTAGGTCAGGGGTGTTGCTATATAAGCTCCCTGGACCTTCAGTTCAATGCCTGGCAACGTTGTAATCAGAGCTAATCTGTTGTGCTCTTGTCTACTGATCCTGGTTCCTGCTAAATTAAGCTAAGTCTGCTTTCTTGCTTTTTGCTATTTGTTTTTGTTTGCATTTTTGTCCAGCTTGTACATAATCTGTATCCTAACCTTGCTGGAAGCTCTAGGGAGGCTGGAGTTCTCCCCCCGGGCCGTTAGACGGTTCGGGGGTTCTTGTATCTCCAGTGTGGAATTTTGTTAGGGTTTTTGTTGACCATATAAGTTATCTTACTACATTCTGCTATTAGTAAGTGGGCCTCTCTTTGCTAAACCTAGTTCATCTCTGTGTTTGTCATTTCCTCTTACCTCACCGTTATTATTTGTGGGGGGCTTGTATCCGACTTTTGGGGTCTATTCTCTGGAGGCAAGAGAGGTCTTTGTTTTCCTCTTCTAGGGGTAGTTAGTCCTCTGGCTGGCGCGAGACATCTAGCGACCAACGTAGGCATGTTCCCCGGCTACTTCTAGTGTTGGAGTTAGGAGTAGTTATATGGTCAACCCAGTTACCACTGCCCTATGAGCTGGATTTTTGTACGTCGCAGACTTACTTGTTCCTCTGAGACCCTCGCCATTGGGGTCATAACAGTTTGCCAGGCCAGTATTAAATGTTTAATGCATTGCAGAAGCGGGATTATAAGAAAGAAAGTTCTGAGTTTTTTTTTCTCTCTCTCATTTTTTTTTTCTTTTCCCCTTTACCTCTGAGTGGCTTGTAATTGCTGCAGACATGAATGTCCAGACCTTGATTACAAGTGTGGATCAGCTTGCTGCTCGTGTGCAGGGCATACAAGAGTATGTTATCAGAAATCCTGTGTCAGAACCTAAGATACCGATTCCTGAACCGTTTTCCGGAGACCGATTTAAATTTAGAAATTTCAGGAATAATTGTAAATTGTTTTTGTCCCTGAAACCCTGTTCATCTGGAGACTCCGCTCAGCAAGTAAAAATTGTTATTTCTTTTTTACGGGGCGACCCTCAGGATTGGGCTTTCTCGCTGGCGCCAGGAGATCCGGCATTGGCTGACATTGATGCGTTTTTTCTGGCGCTTGGTTTGCTTTATGAGGAACCCAATCTTGAGATTCAGGCAGAAAAAGCCTTGCTGGCGATGTCTCAGGGCCAGGACGAGGCTGAAGTGTATTGCCAAAAATTTCGGAAATGGTCCGTGCTGACCCAGTGGAACGAGTGTGCATTGGCTGCAAATTTTAGAAATGGCCTTTCTGAAGCCATTAAGAATGTGATGGTGGGTTTTCCCATTCCCACAGGTCTGAATGATTCTATGGCCCTGGCTATTCAAATCGACCGGCGGTTGCGGGAGCGCAAGACCGCAAATTCCCTCATGGTGTTGTCTGAACAGGCACCTGATTTAATGCAATGTGATAGAATCCTGACTAGAAATGAGCGGAAAATTCATAGACGCCAGAATGGCTTGTGTTACTACTGTGGTGATTCTACACATGTTATCTCAGCATGCTCTAAACGTCTTACTAAGGTTGTTAGTCCGGTCGCCATTGGTAATTTGCAACCTAAATTTATTCTATCTGTAACTTTGATTTGCTCACTGTCATCGTATCCTGTCATGGCGTTTGTGGACTCGGGTGCTGCTCTGAGCCTTATGGATCTGTCATTTGCCAAGCGCTGCGGATTTGTTCTTGAGCCATTGGAAAATCCTATCCCTCTTAGGGGTATTGATTCTACGCCATTGGCAAAAAATAAACCGCAGTTTTGGACACAGGTTACCATGTGCATGACTCCCGAACATCGGGAGGTAATACGTTTTCTTGTTCTGCATAAAATGCATGATTTGGTTGTTTTGGGTTTGCCATGGTTACAGACCCATAATCCAGTCTTGGACTGGAAGGCTATGTCAGTGTCAAGTTGGGGCTGCCATGGAATTCATGGAGATTCCCTGCCCTTGTCTATTGCTTCTTCTACGCCTTCGGAAGTTCCGGCGTATTTGTCTGATTATCAGGATGTCTTCAGCGAGTCTAAGTCCAGTGCACTGCCTCCTCATAGGGAATGTGACTGTGCAATAGATTTGATTCCTGGCAGTAAGTTTCCTAAGGGGAGACTGTTTAATCTGTCGGTACCTGAACATACCGCGATGCGTTCATATATCAAGGAGTCTCTTGAGAAGGGGCATATCCGTCCTTCTTCTTCCCCTCTTGGTGCGGGATTCTTTTTTGTGGCCAAAAAGGACGGATCTTTGAGGCCTTGTATTGACTATCGGCTTTTAAATAAGATCACTGTCAAATTTCAGTATCCTTTGCCGCTGTTGTCAGATTTGTTTGCCCGTATTAAAGGTGCCAAGTGGTTCACCAAGATAGACCTTCGTGGTGCGTACAACCTTGTGCGCATTAGGCAGGGCGATGAATGGAAAACCGCATTCAATACGCCCGAAGGTCATTTTGAGTACTTGGTGATGCCATTTGGGCTCTCTAATGCCCCTTCAGTTTTTCAGTCCTTCATGCATGACATTTTCCGGAAGTATCTGGATAAATTTTTGATTGTTTATCTGGATGATATTCTGGTTTTTTCTGATGATTGGGACTCGCATGTGGAGCAGGTCAGGATGGTTTTTGAGATTCTGCGTGAAAATTCTTTGTTTGTAAAAGGCTCAAAGTGTCTCTTTGGTGTACAGAAGGTTCCCTTTTTGGGGTTCATTTTTTCCCCTTCTGCTGTGGAGATGGATCCAGTCAAGGTCCGAGCTATTCATGATTGGACTCAACCCTCGTCAGTTAAGAGTCTTCAGAAGTTCTTGGGTTTTGCTAACTTCTACCGTCGTTTTATCGCAAATTTCTCTAGCGTTGTTAAACCGCTGACGGATATGACCAAGAAAGGCTCTGATGTAGCTAACTGGGCTCCTGCTGCCGTGGAGGCTTTCCAGGAGTTGAAACGCCGATTTACTTCGGCGCCTGTTTTGTGCCAGCCTGACGTCTCACTTCCCTTTCAGGTTGAGGTGGATGCTTCGGAGATTGGGGCAGGGGCCGTTTTGTCGCAGAGAGGCCCTGGTTGCTCTGCTATGAGACCTTGTGCCTTTTTCTCTAGGAAGTTTTCGCCGGCAGAGCGAAATTATGATGTGGGCAATCGGGAGTTGTTGGCCATGAAGTGGGCATTTGAGGAGTGGCGTCATTGGCTCGAGGGTGCTAAGCATCGTGTGGTGGTCTTGACTGATCACAAAAATCTGATGTATCTCGAGTCTGCTAAACGCCTGAATCCTAGACAGGCCCGCTGGTCATTGTTTTACTCCCGTTTTGACTTTGTGGTCTCGTATTTACCAGGTTCTAAGAATGTGAAGGCCAATGCTCTGTCTAGGAGCTTTGTGCCTGATGCTCCTGGAGTCGCTGAACCTGTGGGTATTCTTAAGGAAGGAGTTATCGTGTCTGCTATTTCTCCAGATCTGCGACGTGTGTTGCAGAGATTTCAGGCTGGTAGGCCTGACTCTTGTCCACCTGACAGATTGTTTGTGCCTGCTAGATGGACCAGCAGAGTCATTTCCGAGGTTCATTCCTCGGTGTTGGCAGGGCACCCGGGAATTTTTGGCACCAGAGATCTGGTGGCCAGGTCCTTTTGGTGGCCTTCCTTGTCAAGGGATGTGCGGTCATTTGTGCAGTCCTGTGGTACTTGTGCCCGAGCTAAGCCTTGTTGCTCTCGTGCCAGCGGGTTGCTCTTGCCCTTGCCTGTCCCGAAGAAACCTTGGACACACATCTCTATGGATTTCATTTCGGATCTTCCGGTGTCTCAGGGCATGTCTGTCATCTGGGTGATATGTGATCGTTTCTCCAAGATGGTCCATCTGGTTCCTTTGCCTAAGCTGCCTTCCTCTTCTGATCTGGTTCCTGTGTTCTTCCAGAACGTGGTTCGTTTGCACGGCATTCCTGAGAATATTGTGTCGGACAGAGGATCCCAGTTTGTTTCCAGGTTCTAGCGATCCTTTTGTGGTAGGATGGGCATTGATTTGTCGTTTTCGTCCGCTTTCCATCCCCAGACTAACGGACAAACGGAGCGAACTAATCAGACTCTGGAGGCTTATTTGAGGTGTTTTGTCTCTTCTGATCAGGATGATTGGGTGACCTTCTTGCCGTTGGCTGAATTTGCCCTTAATAATCGGGCTAGTTCCGCCACCTTGGTTTCGCCATTTTTCTGCAACTCTGGTTTCCATCCTCGTTTTTCCTCGGGACATGTGGAGCCTTCTGACTGTCCTGGGGTGGATTCCGTGGTGGATAGGTTGCAGCGGATCTGGAGTCATGTGGTGGACAACTTGAAGTTGTCACAGGAGAAGGCTCAGCGTTTTGCCAACCGCCGCCGCGGTGTGGGTCCCCGACTTCGCGTTGGGGATTTGGTATGGCTGTCTTCTCGATTTGTTCCTATGAAGGTCTCCTCTCCCAAATTTAAGCCTCGCTTCATTGGTCCTTACAAGATATTGGAAATCATTAATCCTGTATCCTTTCGCCTGGATCTTCCGGTGTCGTTTGCCATTCACAACGTATTTCATAGGTCCTTGTTGCGGCGGTACGTTGTGCCTGTGGTTCCTTCTGCTGAGCCTCCTGCTCCGGTGTTGGTTGAGGGCGAGTTGGAGTACGTGGTGGAGAAGATCTTAGATTCTCGTCTCTCCAGGCGGAGGCTTCAGTACCTGGTCAAGTGGAAGGGCTATGGTCAGGAGGATAATTCCTGGGTGGTCGCCTCTGATGTGCATGCGGCCGATTTAGTTCGTGCCTTTCACGCCGCTCATCCTGATCGCCCTGGTGGTCTTGGTGAGGGTTCGGTGACCCCTCACTAAGGGGGGGGTACTGTTGTGAATTTACCTTTTGGCTCCCTCTAGTGGTTACTAGTGATTTTACTCTGGGTATGTCATTCATCCCTTGTATGCTCACCTGGGTCGTTAGGTCAGGGGTGTTGCTATATAAGCTCCCTGGACCTTCAGTTCAATGCCTGGCAACGTTGTAATCAGAGCTAATCTGTTGTGCTCTTGTCTACTGATCCTGGTTCCTGCTAAATTAAGCTTAGTCTGCTTTCTTGCTTTTTGCTATTTGTTTTTGTTTGCATTTTTGTCCAGCTTGTACATAATCTGTATCCTAACCTTGCTGGAAGCTCTAGGGAGGCTGGAGTTCTCCCCCCGGGCCGTTAGACGGTTCGGGGGTTCTTGTATCTCCAGTGTGGAATTTTGTTAGGGTTTTTGTTGACCATATAAGTTATCTTACTACATTCTGCTATTAGTAAGTGGGCCTCTCTTTGCTAAACCTAGTTCATCTCTGTGTTTGTCATTTCCTCTTACCTCACCGTTATTATTTGTGGGGGGCTTGTATCCGACTTTTGGGGTCTATTCTCTGGAGGCAAGAGAGGTCTTTGTTTTCCTCTTCTAGGGGTAGTTAGTCCTCCGGCTGGCGCGAGACACCTAGCGACCAACGTAGGCATGTTCCCCGGCTACTTCTAGTGTTGGCGTTAGGAGTAGTTATATGGTCAACCCAGTTACCACTGCCCTATGAGCTGGATTTTTGTACGTCGCAGACTTACTTGTTCCTCTGAGACCCTCGCCATTGGGGTCATAACAATACGGTACACAACCAGTAAATTATATGTCTGTAATACATAGGTATGAGTATTGTAATGTTCCGTTGTAATCAAACTACTCATGCCCCCACTGCAAATTAGGTTTATTAGTAAAATTGACAAACTTTCTGCTGTTAGCAATGAACAAATCGTCAAATATGTTCCTGAGGAATCTTAGCCTATTGCTCATGGATAAATGGCCTCCAGTTTACTAATATTCTTGGGTCTGCCTAATGAAACTGCCTTCTTCAAATGCCAACAAATGTTTTCTATCAGAATCAAGTTCAGCAATTGTGATGGCTATTCAGAATGGTCCAGAACTTCTAAAACCAAGTCTTGGTTAACCGTGAGTTATGCTTGGGATCCTGTTGAATGACAGCAAACCTACAGCTTCCTCACAGAAGGCATGCCATTTTCTTCTAGGATCTCCTGATTCTTGACTGAATCCATCTTGACTGCCACACCCTGCAAGTTCCCAGTGCCAGTGGAAGCAAAGTAGCCCCAGATAATCACTGAGCCACCATCATTTTTCTTTGTAGGCATCACCGAACCACCAAAATTCTTTAATGTAAGCATCATTGAGCCACTGACATGCCTCAGCATAGGGTGCTCTTTCCAGGGGTACATTTCAGTCTTCCTTCTCCAGACAAGTCCGAAAATGTACAGTTCTGTTTCATTGTTCCACACAACTGAATCCCAAATCTTCTGTGGCTTATTTATATAGTTTTGACTACATTGAAGCAACGTTTCTTGTGCTTTTGGATCAGTAGGAGTCTTAAGTTCAGGAATAGAGACCTTTACCATTTAGTATGCTCCTTACTGTGCAAATTGAAACCTAAGTGCCTGCTGCCACCAAATCTTCTTGTTGTCCTTTGCAGGCACTCAAGTACTTTTGACCACCTGTCTCCTCAGAAATCTGGTGGCAGCTGGTGACAGCTTCCTTCTGATGTCATGTACAATGTTCTTGTAACTTTGAACTTTTGATCTCTGCCTCCAACTGTATCTCTAGAAACATTCAACTCCTTTGTATCTTGTTGTTTTCCTTTGTTTGTGAACGACAATGACCTGTTCTCCTTTTTGGACCACTCTCTTGACTTTGCCATGTTTCTAACATGAAATCAAACTTCAAAGTTAACAAAATCATGATTATTTTGTGTTATATTTGGAGAAATCACTTGCTATATTACCGTAGTCGTGTTAAGCTATTTAAATTGTTCCTCTTTCATTGGTTTATTGCAAAAAAACCAATGGGGGATGGGGTTGAAAATTTTCGATATGTGATTTGTAGACATAGAAAGGTGCAGTATAGCTTCAAAGACTTTTATGAGTGCCATATTATAACTTGACATGATAGCAAGGCCAATTTTTAAATACAGATTTCTTAGTTAATAAAAAGTGATGCCAGGCAGGCTTCAATCTTCCTGTTACGGTGCTGCATGAGAACAGAAGTGAAACGAGAGCGACTACATGTGTTTTCTGTCTTTGGAGGGCTCAGCACCCCTATACATTACTAGAGCACCTCATTGATTTGAGTGGGAACTATGTAAAGTTTCATTCCTCCAAATAGTGGTGCTGCAGAAGAACTGAAATTTGCCAGGATCGGCTACTTAAAGATTTTGTTTTTCTCTTTCTCATGCTAGCTGGAGAGTTCAGCACATCTGTACAGTAACAATTTATTAATTTCAACAGGAAGTCTACAATGCTACATTTCTCCTGTGGTGGCACCGCTGGAAAATTGAACACTTGCTGCAGGATTCCCTAGGAACTGATCACAGTGATCAACCTATTATTGCTAGCCAAACTGTATTTTTTAAAAGAGATAAACCTCATTTAAGAGACTAAGATCACAAAAGTACTAGTTGCCCTAACAATAATGTTTAAGTTACTTGGGTAAAGTAAAAAAAATCCCAAACATATAAAACTTATTGCAGATCACTGCGGCTAAAGAGATTAATCCGTTTATTAACTTTCCGTAATGTTATGGTTTATTTCTCTGTAGATAAAACCGGACCAGAGACGTGTGAGCTACAGGATAACTTCCATGTTACAAATGTTCTTCAAGCGGACTATCTTATGACAGACATAGAGACATATGATGTCCAGAATACAGAGTCTGTGAAAAATGCTTATATCTTACATGTCACTCATCAACACCCTTATCCAAGGTACGCAGCAGTAATTTTTGGGGAACACACACTTTATTGAACGCCTTTACTTTACAACCGATTCCTACTGAGCATATACTGACCGACTCCCATGTGTACTGTGTGCCAAGCCCTGCACCTATCACGTCTTTATGACCAGGCTTGGATGTGGACACTGATCAGTCGGTACTGCAAGTCTCAGACATGGGTACAAAAGATAGGTACAATAAAGCAAGGCAGAACCCTGCCCTTGAAAGCTGATCACATAGTGTCCTGTTGTTGACTGACAGCGCTCAGCTGGACATGGAAAACAAGCAAGAACTTTTGCTGTAACATCAGCACAGGGGAAAAAGCATTACGTAGTGCCCTTTAAAATCAATTGATGCATGGACACATTGGCTCCTCCATAGTAAAAGGCAGTATTTGTAGTCAAATGTCCACTTTGGCTAATGGATAAATCTAAATATGGGTCTGTGGCAGAGGGAGTGAAGTAAAATCTTTCTGGGGAGTCAGTCTACTGACAGGATTTGTTTGTAGTCGGTAACTATAGATCTTTCAGAGGAACCGATTTCCCCGTGGAGAATGATAGATGATATCGGAATTCTTACTCACCAGAAAATACTCCCTTTGGGAAAAAAAAAGGTATTCAAATTAACTCTTCTCCAGAAGGAATAACACTATTTTGCAGTCTTTGCTTTCAAAAGCCCCTGTTCTCCTCCGTTGCTGCAGAGGCAAAACCGCCTTTGCTTGAAGCATGGAAGCGCTCACAGATCAGACCAGTGACTAGTCCGAACTGTCAATGTGCTATCTGTAAGTAGCTACCTTGTAGGTTAATTACAGAGTCTTGAATTACAACTAAATTTTTTGAAAAATATAGTCTCTTCCTGAAGAAAAAAAAATCATGCACCCGCGGGTAGGTGTTTCAGGTTTTTTCCCCTTCATCAGTACAAAGCTGGGTAGAAGGAGAGTGTTTTGTTGTAGCTTTTGAATTAGCTCTTCTATAAGTGTTCATTATAGAGACAGTTCTTCCTTCTGGAAAAGATCTAATTTGCATATGTGTAACCATGGCAACTTTTTTTGCAAAGTGTGTAATGAATATTTCTTTCTTGTCCATGTGCAGTCACAAGGTAATAGATATTAATCTGACGGTCACCAATGGTCCATGTGACAATCCACCAATGGTGTATCTGAAGAGTGAGGACGGCTATAGTTGGAACATTCGTAACACAGAGGACATTTCAATATTGGTACGTTGTTGACCTCTGTAAGGAAGATACAATATCAGTCTCTGCAGATATCCTCAAATTTACAGATGGTTCCCTTCAGCTCCCACCTGCTACACATGTCAATACAGGTCCACTTGACACCCTAATATTTACCATTGAAAAGGCCATTTGCACAATTGCATATTTGGCCACCTGTAGGGCTGCAACAGTGTGCAAAGCAGGGTGTGGGTCCTGGGTCCAGGCTGTGGAAATCATCACCCCCAAGGACCTCACCAACATTAATCCTGGTCTGTCCTACCATCTTGACCATCAGATAGACTACTTGGCACTGCTTAGACTATGCTATTCACTGCCTAAGAAAACTTGAAAAATTAGAATATCAATTTTAAACTGAAATTTGTCATTTTTTTAGGTCTCTGGCAATTATACACTGAATTATTTTAACATACCCGGCCAGAATCTGCCAGAAACTAAAGATGAGCTCCTTGCCATGGCTAGATCTTCTGCCACATATCTGAAAAGCATATCATATGCACATGTCTCTGATGCCATGTCTGTGACTCTACCTGTCTCCTGTGGTAAGGGTATATTTTATTTCATAAGTTTTACACTCTTTAAGGATTGTACCATGTATGATATATTAAAGGGGTTGAAGAACTCTAGAGAGGGGCAAAAGCGCCCACAATAGGGAAGTTCCGTTTCACCTGGTGGTGGTATGTGAAGGCACAACACCTGCTTATGCATGAATATCCTGTGCTGCTGTACAGTGGCTGTAGGAGATATCTTCCAGATGTATATTTACTAGAATGGAGAGATTCACGTTTGACCGACATTTGTTTTTTTGACCTTGAGAAAGGCAGCTGTTTGGTGTCAAAAAGCGTTGGTACTAAAAAAATCCTTATCTGAAACTTCAAGGTGTCAAGGATCCCTGGTGTAAGGGAGCCCAGAGCAGAACAACGGAGAACTCAGCAAGCAAGCAGGACCTGAACCACGTGACAGAGGGGGAGTGGCCAGGCAGCGGGGTGTAAAGGAGGCGAACGGCGCCGGAGAGTAGTCAAACGTGCTGAGATCAATAACTGGGAGATAAGCGAGGTACTGGAGGGTGAGACAGAAGGATAGTCAGGTGGAAGCCGGAGGTCAGAAAGCCGAGTAAATCAAGCAGACCCGATCGAGCACGGAGAGCAAACAAATAACACAGTATACACATGCACACCAGGGGGTCAGGCACACAGACAGAACGAAAGTATAACTGACAGAGAAACCTAGTCCAGCATGGGTATAAATATCCCTCCCAGATCCAAAAGGAGGCTACAACAATTGACCCTGAGAGGGCAGGGCATTAACCCTGTCCAAACCATGACACACGGCTCCTCATTTCCTGCAACGTAGCTCGGCTAACATGGTTCTCTCCATTCTGGCATACCTCCCAACTTTTTAAGAACTGAAAGAGGGACAAATTATGTGGCAAGCATAGCGGCAAATATTGACCACACCCGTGGCCACACCCCCAATCCAAGCCCATTTACCATTTCTTTATTCCATGGCAGGAAGAGATGTCAGAGGGGCGCTGGCAGAGAGATATTCAGCAGATGCCTGTTTTTCCAGGGCATAGACCAGGGGTCTCAAACTGCATTCCTCGAGGGCCTCAAACCATGTGTGTTTTCAAGATTTCCTTAGCATTGCACAAGGTGCTATCACCTGTGCAATACAAGGAAATCCTGAAAACATGACCTGTTTGCAGCCCTCGAGGAATGCAGTTTGAGACCTCTGGCATAGACCCAAATCCTGGACTGTCCACTGTATTCAGGACTGTTGGGACTGAGATGAGAGGATCGATTAACTGGACTCCGATGCAGTGTCCAAGTCAGTGCTACCTAGCTGGAGGGAGACCCACAAATCCCTTACCTTCTGGCTTAACCCGAGCAGCTTTTGATTAGCCAGGGCCCTTGCTACTTTATCTAGGGGTCTTGCTCATCTCTAGTTCGGACCTGTGTATTTATTTTGTATTCACAGTTGGAGCCACCAGAACTTTTTCATCTTGATGTAACTTCACTATATGACATCTGGATTTTTGGTGTCTGTAAGGCCGTGTTCACACGTTCCATAAATACTGTGTTTTTTGTTCTCTGTAGATGTCCACACCAAACTATGTAATCACAATCTCCTCTGATTATTGCATTTTTTATGCCTTTTCCCCCTTTTTTATGTGATTTTTGTGCAGATGTGAAGCTGTGTTTTTAATTTTTTTTTATAGTTTAGTAAAGCTTTTGATTCTGCACTTAAAAAATTAACTTCAGTTTGTGACACGTGCTTTTTGTAGGCTCCACGTAGATGCCTCCATAGAAAAAAAGCTCCAAAACTGCACATTTCAGCAGCGTCTTTAGACATACAGGGAGCGCTGTTTTCATGAAATCACATCCACTTTGCTTGGACAGTTCAACACAGCAGAATTTCTGTGCAAATAAAGCAGCAGAAAATCTACAGCATTTTTGCTACATATGAACATGGTCTAAAAGTTCAAGCACAGTGGATGTGATTTTATTAAATCTCCTGCCTTTGGTGCATCTAAAGACTCTGTTGAACTGTCTAATTTAAGTGCTTTTTTTCTTCTATAGGCTTCTATATGGAGACAGAAAAAAACGCATGTAAAAAAAAAAAAACGCTGTTGTATTTTTAGGCACAGAATTAAAGCTTTTCTGTACTACTATAAAAGCATAAAAAAGCGGATTCACATCTGCACCAAAAACGCATTACATATGGGGCCACATGCATAAAAGAAAAGTAAAAACACAATAATCAGAGAAGATAGTTATTGCGTTGTGTGGTCCTGACACCTACAGAAAACGTGCAGAAATAACGCAGTAAAAACAGAGTAGCATTTACACTATGTGTGAACACGGCCTCAGAGTTTAATACATTTTTTAAGGGTTTAATAGAGAAAAAAATATCAATCACACCATTTTTTACGCCATTTACCAATCCCCATAAATAATCAGATCGATGTGTGGTGTGGGTCATTACGATTACAGGGACACCAAATATGTCCATCTTATTTTCTAATTTGTGATGTTTATTTATTTATTTTTTTAAAGCGCTGTAATTTCTGTAATTGCTTTTAATTAATTTTTAGTAATTTTATAGGAATAAAAGATATGTATTTAATTCTCCCTCTAAAGTCTAGAATATAGAGACATAAAAATACACTGTTATATACAATGTATCTCTTCATCTCAATATAATTTACCTGTGGGGTTAGTGGTTTCAATACAGATCAAGTATGCAAAATTTTCCCAGTGACACCACCAAAGCCTGTGGCTCAATAGCTTTAGCACCTGCCTGCAATTATAGAGCTTGTCAGTTCGAGTCCAGAAGAGATTCACAGAAAAGAGAAAATAATTTTTTTGTAATTGATTTTCATTATTTTTAGTAGTATTAGAGGAACAAAAAAATACTTTTTCTTCACTTGTAGAATACAAATACATAGAAATGCACTGCTGTATAGAATGTATCTCTATGTACATGTATAATCTGCTTCTGGGTTCACTAACTGCAATACAGCTCAAGATTACCAAATCCTCCTATTTGCGTCATTGTCGGCTATGGCTCATCGCTAGAGTTGCGTCCTGTGAATATGAGATAGTCCATTTGAGTTTTGAGGAGAGCAGATCACAAGACAAGAAGGGAATAGTTGAATTTAATTTATGCACATAGCAGAGATGCGGCCCCGCCCCCAGAGGAGGAGGAGCTACAAAGTCGGAAGATGGGACAAAGCCCTGACGGACTGGGATGGCAGGACTGAGCCCTGAAATTGCGACAGTAACACTGAATCCTGGACAGTTGGGAGCTATGATTCTGTTATTAAAGGTGTTGACTCACCATTTTTAAATAAAGCAGTTATGGTAATCAGCTGAGCAGCCTCCTCTATTATTGGCGGGGAAGTCAACTGTGGCCAGGTGTTTCCACAGCATGTAGCAGTACGTGGCTGTGATCTAATCCGTAGGCTAGCTGGATCCACAAAGTGAGTCTCCATTGAGGTTCATACAGTAGATGTTGGTCCCGAGAAGCTCCAGCTCTTAGGTAAAGACTCATTCCTTTGAATAGATGCCACTTAAAGGGTGTACTCATATTTAATGCACCGCTCCTCTGACTCCCTGCTCTTGCCTGCCGGGAGGAATGGTGCAGTGGTAATCTCTATGTAGTTTTGCCTCTAAAGCCTGAGGCTCTGAAGTTGGCAGGATCCAGTGATCTGGACAGCTTCAGCTCAGCATTTGAAAGCGTTAAAACAAGGAGTCTACAAGCACGTGTTCCTTGACTAGGAATCTGGCCACCCCTCATAGACTGCTGAGGTAGCCTGTAACCTAGGCAACAAGCCTTAATCTATGGAATTAAAAGTTTCCCATTCTTGAGGCAAATTGAAAAGCTTCTTGTTTTTACAAACATTTTGCAATTTCACCCATGTGACAACATGAGACACTTACCCTTCAGTGGCCACAAAGAGCCAACATGGCAACCGACTGCTTTAACCTTAATAAATTAATGTTAGAGCAGTCGTAACACTACAGTCAGTCTATCATAAGCATGAATAGTTGTTATTTAAAGGGTAACAGGTTTCCAGAGACCCCACAATCTTATATGTGTGGGATATAAGGACACAATGAACACTAGATGGTCCTGCTAACATCGTCGGCTTTAGCTGACAGAAGATATGGGGCTTTGGTATAAGGGATTTTGTGGGAAGAAAAAAGTGAAGGGTGTGTTTTTCTTAATGAACCAATATATTTTAATGTAATGAGTATTTACAATGCACTGGTCATGTACATTCATTTACTTGTCATTTAACTAAATGGATCTTGCATTTTCTTTTCTCGGTGCCATAGTTAAAACGGACATAGAATTAACAACTGAGCAACCAAAAGACCGATGCACAGAACTGTTAGAGTCTACCATGCACTACATGTGCAATGATGAACAGCTGATCATTTCAGTGAGCAAGGAGATCATGAAGGTAAATCATTGTAAAATAATTTAAAGGCTATGTACACCTACACACAGATTACCGGTATTATTATTTATTTCCTTCCTGAATGCAAAGTTAAGCAACATTTAAATAGTCATTATTAAATATTTTCTGCCATGTTGCTGCTGCACAGTCATATGTCTTTTATTTAGCTGATAATCTATTAGTTATGGTGACCCTGATGCTTTCCTTACTCTTATGTATTAGGCCTCATTCACACATGAGTGATTTTTCTTGTATGCAAAAAAACAGTCCGAGTTTCATCAAGGATTTTGATTCGACTTTCATCAGATGTTGATCAAGTGTCGAGTTTTATCAGTTTTTATTGTGAGAAAAAAAGGATGGAGGTTTCTTATTCTTCTCCTATCAAACAGTTCTTGAAAAACAGACAGCAGAGTGCTGTCCAGACACAAAGATATGCATTGTCGAGGTTGGTCCGTGACTTGGATCTAGATCGGACATGACTGATTTTGTGCAGACTACTCATCATGCAAAAATATATGGACATGTAACCAGCCTCATAGACAATAATAGAGAAGAGTTCTATCACTGAAAGCACAGATAGAATTTGTTCATGAAAATCTGACATCTGAATGAGTCCTTAGGCTAAGTACAAGTAAATGTGTGAAAAAAATGTCCGATTTTCATCCAGAAAAAAATGGACACTTTTCCACATACTTTTATACATCAGGAGTAAATAAAATTTATCAAATTCAGACCAAATTAATTTTCTGTTACAGCAGTTGCAATGACAGACATATTCGTTAACATTGAATATTATTTTATCATCATCACTGTAATAAATTCTTTTTGATCATTTTTCCATATTGTAGGTCTGCAATCTGGAAAGTGTTGAAGATATAACTTTTCAAGAGTCTCAGTGCTCAGCTAAAATTCTAGAAAACTATATTGTGTTGGCAACATCAAAGACAGATTGTCAGACTGTCGTGTCTGGGAATGATATCATCAACAGTGTGAGTGATCTAAGACATTAAAACCTTTCTGTGCCTTTCTGAGACCACAGCGCCTCCTGCAATACCAACCACAGAGCCCCGAAATAGTGTCAGCCTCCAGTACTCGATAAAATGCCAATCACTGGGCCAGAATTAAGGACCAGCCTCATTGCCTCCATTTATTGACTGTCATAGAGGTCATTACAGAGGTGAAGATATAGGAGGTGCAAAGGTAGTAGTCAGAGTTGTCCCTGCATGATATCTTAGATTAAACTTCCTCTTTATGTCATGTGCTCTTAAGCAGATTGTAGCATAAGAGAGTAAGTCGGAAAACACTTTGCTGCACCATAGTTTTTCACCTGATCTGCTTGCTGCGGATCCACCTGATCTACAGTCTCCTTTCGAACTGGCCCAGTCATGTATGTACTCCCAATCACTTTGGGCATACCCCAAAATGTGGCAGAGAAACTGCAAGCTACACTTTTAAGCCTCTACATGCAACTTCCTTAAAATGGCTTGCACCAACTTTAATCCACTTTGTAGTCTTAAGTTTTACGCCGTCTGAAAAATTAGACAGGATTAGTAAATTTTCATCAGTATACCACTTTCACTTGCTTTAAGGACCCCCATACACATTAGGATAAAGTCAGCCAAACTTTTCTGCATTGGCCTACTCTCAATTGTGTATGGAACCTTACTGACTGTCTTTCCCTGCTAAAAGATGATGTTGGGTATGGAAAGATCTGGGACATCAGATTTCTGAAGACTGAGCCTTTTGTTCTCTGGGAAAGAAAACACTACCAGAGTCTCATAAAAAAAAACACAGGCGCAGTCAGTCCATCTGAGTACTCCTATGCATGGGGGACTCGGGAAAGATAACTGCCAGCTGAGCCATGGTTCGGCTGACTGCTATCTAATATATATGGGGGACTTAAATATTCCTATAAGGCAGAAGAAAAGAATGTCACTTTGTACTTCCATGTACTATGTTCTTGCAATTTGATAAGCACTTTCTTTATGTTTTTTTGCATCTTTTATTCTTTCTCTAGTTACAAGTAAAAAGAAATGGCAGCATTTTTTTCAAAGTAAGTAATACTATATATTATTGTGTTAAAATATAGTTTCGTATGATACATGTGCCGCTTGAGTTTGGTCGCATCGTTCTTCTTGCTAGTTTGTATATAGAACAGATGATTAAGTATCAATAGAATCTGCAAAAATCTTACTGTATGTATTTTTTCTTAGCAAATAGTTTTCTGCAACATTCCCAAGATCAAAGTAGAAGTATTTCAAAGTGCTGATTTCATCCAGCCTACCAACATATTCGATACTGACCAGACCACCTATGTGCGGGTAGGTTCTTTTGGCTTGGTAATCTAATAAGATGTTAATATGACGACAAAGCCAATCACGGGCACAGTGATAATGCCACACACATATTAGCAGGAATGTGGCTATTGGGGCTGTGGACAAAGCAGTCACAACAATGCCCAGGTGCCTGAGAAGGCCTAAAAGTCATACTTGCCAACCTTTTCAAATGAAAAAGGCCAACACCATTTCCAAGCCCCATTCCTCAATTTCCTATCCCCTGAATGTGTCATTGGATACCTAGGGGCACTGTCTACTCATGGAGTATCCTATTGAAGGAAAACTTCTGGGAGAGCTGTATTCCAAGATTTACTGAGCCCAGTTCCAGCGCCAAGGAGAATAGACCACTCTAATGGGTGTCCAAGAGGTCTCCTTTTTTTCCGTCTGCCTTTTGGATATTCAAAAAAAGTTGGCAGTATTATAAATGACATGGTAAGTGGGAGCCATTACATTGGGTTTAGGAACTTCAAGCTGCACTACTGAACATAAGCTGAGTATATGCCTCGAGAATAGCAGAAGCATCAGAGAAAGTTTTCATCAAAATATCTCTTCAGCCAAACTGAACATTTCTCCTATATTCTCCCTCACAGAAGACCCAATCAGCTTTAATCCAGCCTGAATTACATAAGGCCTCCCATCTCAGTGACCAAATTTTCATATTTTTAATTATTGTTCTTCAAGATTGTCACCCTTGGGGCATGTTCACACATACAGTATTTCATCAGTATTTTACATCAGTATTTGTAAGCCAAAACCAGGAGTGGGTGAAAAAAGCAGAAGTGGTGATGTGTTTCTTATATATTTTTCCTCTCATTGTTCCACTCCTGGTTTTGACTTACAAATACTGAGGCTAAATACTAACCCAATACTGAGCATGTGAACGTGGCCTTAGGACATGGATGTGGGGAAGGGGTGGCATAGAGTATGTCCTCTTCTACACTTTGTATATGAGTTGTTGGCCAAGGTTTGACATGTTCTTTTCTCTCTGTTCTTCTGAAAGGTGAATACTAAATTCATGAACCGATCGATAAGTAAGTGTGATTTATTGGCGGGCGACAAGACACTGATGCTGAACAAAAGCCGACCCCAGTTTACTAGTGAAGGTTTCTCCTGGATATTTAACACTCAAGGATTGTCACTGCCAGCCACAACCTCTGCCAAACTCAGCTGTGCCTTTTGTTACGGAAAAGATATCCCACTGGTAAGTTTTGGGAGACCTACAGGGGCAAGGGGAATGTACCAGTTGAAACTGAGCCCTGCTGCCTGAGGAGAACACTGACTCCTCTGCCATATAAGATGATACTAGTAGTACAAATGACACTGAGATCTTGTTACAGATTGTGTATTTAAGACTCAAAACATTAAGTTACATTTCTGAATACATAGAGCTCAATGTACAAAACACAGTTATGATCAGTTATTGATAATAGCTGGTGGATATGGGCTCTTGGGTGGAAAAGTCACAGTGGGCCTCCTATTTAGCCAAATCTTACTTTCTCTAGAAAAAAGCTTGGTTGCTGAGGTCACAAAAGGGCCCGTAAATCTAATGGGTCTTGGCATCTGATTTGTGCTGTGGCAAACTTTTAAAACTCATTTGATGTAGATGCCAAAAAAATAGCCATAAATATTGAAAGAGATTTTGCATATTTTATTTATTTTTATCAGAAATATATAATACATTATTGAAATGAATTTGAAACATGTCTAAATGCACCTGTCCTCCAGAGTGAGAGTGGATCTATTACTAAAGAGGTTCTGATTAGGAATCCCCAATTATTTACTTAGGACTTAATGAGGCAAAACTATAAAGGTCGCCTCAATTAATAAAATGATACTGTGAAAAATTAGGTTGGCCAATAGAGAGGAACAAATCGATTTTCAGGATTGTAGTCTAGCGGCCACTGAACTGGAGTTCTGAGATCTACCTCCTACCTGCCAGAATCCAAATGACTCTTCTGATTTGTAGGCTCTGCGCAATGTTATTGTTGCAGTATCATACACCCATGACGTGGCACTACAAATCATGCTGGAGGCCACGGACTACTGATCTGGTAGCTGGACCAGGGTCCAGTGAATCAATTGGCTCATTTCTATTGGTCTACTATATCAAAATGTAGAGGACATATTACATAATTGGGGACTGAGTGAAAGCACCAGGAACCCAAGAGCACCAGGCTGTACCTACATATCCAACACATTTAATATCTGCGGTCATAGCTTACTCATTGTCATGTAGCTGCTGTGTATTAGGTATTCGCTCTTATGTCCTCATTTTGTCCTAGGACTGCTGTGTGTACGAGTCGTTGAATGTAACTATCGTCAGCAAGTCGAACCATCATAGTAAGTGGTATTATCACTGATATTATATCGTAGCCTAATGTGAGCCTTAATTATTATCAGGTTTATTATTAAGAGTTTAAGCAATGGTAAAGATGTAGTTTAACTTACTGTATATGGCAAGAGAGAGGAACCAGTGTGAAAAATACTTGTTGGACAAAGAAGAAGAGCATGACACAAAAATTCTCTTTCATTTCCTACACCAAATGCCTCAAGCCCTACATTAGGAATAATATATTTCAGATTTGTCTGCAGTGTCCCCATTAAAGAGTAACTGAATTTTGGAAAAAAATTGTCGAATTATAGAGATATGACAGCCATTTTAAATAGTGGTGGTCTGGGTTATTAGACCTCCCCTGAAAACTAAAACGGAGAGGCACAAGTGCCCAGTCATGAGGGGTTAAATAAAAAGTTTATGAGTTGGTCAGTTTCAGAGAAGAGCAGCACTCCTCACATCTTTTCTGACTCTCCGTTTTTGTATTCGTACTGGGGTTTCAGCCCCCAGACACCCACCAATCAAAGCTTTTGAAAAGCTTCTGAAGATTTTAAAGTGTAGGTATTAATAAAGATTAGTGCCTGAAAATAATTATTTATAACCAGTTTTGAACCCCACAATTGAATGAGGAATAAACAAAAAAAATATTTTTAACCTAAAAGGTCTTATTGAAATAGAAATGTTTTATCTGAATGTCATAGGGTGATTTTAT
Source organism: Ranitomeya variabilis (assembly GCF_051348905.1). Taxonomy (NCBI): domain Eukaryota; kingdom Metazoa; phylum Chordata; class Amphibia; order Anura; family Dendrobatidae; genus Ranitomeya; species Ranitomeya variabilis. Next base: position 229,123,165 of record NC_135233.1, read on the forward strand.
AGAGTTTGAAACAGACATGAACTGTACGATTATCACTTCCCTGGTCTGATGTCCAGTCCTCTGTGGCAGCTGGTCTTCTCCTCTGCACCAGTCATCCCAGGTGCCTTTTCTGCGTAATAGATCCCCCAACATCATGACGTTAAGGCATGATGCACATTGTTGCGTCGAGAGGCTTACTGAAGGCAAGAAGCGCCAAGGATGCCAGGCTATGGATGCTTGGTGCAGAAGTGAAGTCTGGCTGCCATGGAGAACTCAATTGATTGCTGGACCAGGGAGGTAGAATTAAATCTTTATTATTCCCAATACAAAAATGGAAATCCGATGCACAGTGTCAATAGAATTAATTGATAGACCCAATTCATCATTATAGGATCAATATAATCTGAAACACATGCATATTATAGATCATAATACTTTAAACAGCCTAATGCCCAAATCAAGGCTGTAGTGAATTCTCCACTAGGACACTCCTTAATACATAATTCCTACAAGAGAGATGGATTCCAAGTCCATACGTATATAAAATATATCAACATTTATTACATAAAGGTACAACATAAACAGGCAACAATTACATAATTATAAAAAACAGTCTTCAAAATTGCGAGAACACAGGTATTTATGGAACGTGGTCCACAAGAAGTGTCGGACTTGAGTGATTTAAGTCCTAAACATATATAAGACTATGTAGGAATAGTGACATATCGCTACCCCCATGTAATGACATGAGTAAGGATTTACAAATTAATTAGAAAAAAATCCCATGTCTGAACTGATATATCTAATAAAGTGCATGTGCATCTGACCTGGGAACATAAAGCATGTTTATCATTAACCAGACTCTATGCCTTGAAACAATTCAAATCACATTAATAAGTGTAAATATAATTATACTAATGGGGAAAAAAATTGGCACCAAAGTAAAGGAACAACTTAGCCATCATAAACCTGCGTGGACCCGCGGTAACAGCATCCCCAACGCGTGTTTCACGTGGGTTTCTTCTAATTCATCATTCTATATGATCAAAATTTTGGATTGTAGTAAACTGCTCTATTTACATTCAAAATTACTGAGGTTACTCTCAGGTGGAAGCCAACATTTCTCTTCCTCTGGGACTAGTGATGTCACCAGCAGGGAGAAGTCGGCACAAGGGTTACAGCTGCCCTCAGGAAGCAGTGTGTGCTGACCCCAGTACATGGGGAATGGGGAGATCTGAGGGCAGGAAGGAAGCAACCAGAAGCCAAAACAAACACACCGCTATTAGAAAGGAAAAGAGGAAGAGACACTGAATGCTCTTCAGCTTAAACAGGGAGAGGAGAGTGATCAGGCTATGGGCAAGCGGAAAACGGAAGTAGGTTGGCAGCATGTAACATGCAGAACATGTCAAATACTTACAGCAGGAACATAAACACATAGAACATGTGTATTGTAAAGGGTATAAAATGTAGATAAAACACAGGTCCCTAATGTTGTGTCTTTGCAGAGGGAGGCCTCGGCATGGAGTCAGTCCTGGGGATCACATTTGGAGCGTTCCTGATTGGAGCATTGCTTACAGCTGCCTTGTGGTTCATCTATACCCGCACACGTGAGTACAAAACTCTACTGGAGTTTGCATTTAAGCAGCAGTGGCCGAAGTCAGCTCCGATCGCTGTTGTTAGAGGCAGATGCCGGCTGTATAACACAGCCAGCACCAGCCCTGTGTGAAGCGGGGTCAGCTCCATATATATGCGTCATGTGGGGTGAAAGGGTTAATAACCTATAGGGAAACATGGCAGCATTTTCTCCTGTAATGCGACCATGGGATAAATAAAGCATTACACAGTACTCATTAAAATCAATTATCTATCCTTTATAATACAAGGATTGTCTTGGTCGCTTTTTCCTCCTCTTCCCTTTCTAGATAATAGATAGTTCTTCTCTTCTGAAGCAGACATATCATTTAACAAAAAAATCTTAAGTAACGTCTTGTTCAATTTTTTCCTCGTAGGCTCGTCTTTTAAGATGCAACCTGTCCCAACATTGCCTGGAGGCTCCGACAGCAGCAGCACAAACCACAGTATTGACAGCACACAAAGTACCCCCTGCAGCACCAGCAGCCGAGCGTAACTGCGGTGCATGGTACCCTATGGACTACTGCCATACTGAGACATTAACAATGGAATTTATAAAGCTTTGACTTTATTGTGAGGGTCTTAAAACAGATGTCTTCTGCCATGTCCAGCTGTGTGGAAGCAACATGGAAGAATGACCTTCTTCATACAGGCATGGAAGCAAGATCAGCCATTAACATTACATTAGGCCAATTTCTACTTGACAGTCAAAAAATCCACTATCTTGGAAAGAAGACGATTTCTAGAAAGATTTTCTCTGAGAAAGAGTAAGATGGACACTTACCTCAGGACTGGCCTGATGGTGGAGAATGGACAGTTGCAATTATTACATTTTTTTATTAAGCTACATAACCAACCTAAGTATAAACCTCTGAATCCAACCTGCAATATTTGTTTTTACATATCAGAAGGCTTGACAGTCATTTGCATCAGTCACGTATCATCATGTAAATGTGCCTGGTAGCCATTTATCAACTATCTATAATACATATTGTAGCAGATGACACATACCTCAGGAACATTTGTAAATGAATACAATAAGATTCCCAAAATACATAAAAGTAGTAATGATTACTGACCTTCTCATCAATTATCCTATCATCAAACCTTAACAGGGCTGTTGGCTGAAAACAAGTTGTCATCTTTCCACAGCATAGGTAGGAAATCATTGATCGGCGGGTGTCTGACCGCTGAGACCTGCACCGAAAGGCAGAAGAGGGAACTTTTATCCCCATTAGAATGGAGTGCCAGACAGCTTCTCCATTCATTCTCTATGCGGCTGCTGAGCGCTGTCATAAGCTTTTTCCAACAGTCCCTCGGAGAAAGAACGGAGCGGCGATTGGGCATCCGACCTACCCATTCTATAACAAGGAAAAATTGCTGCTTTCCGCCGAACAGTGTGGGTCCTAGTGATCAGACTGCCATCGATCAATAAGTTATCACTTATCCAATGGATAGGTAACAACTTGTTTTCACCAGACAACCTCTTTAAAGGAGGGACATGATATCATATCTTCAAAATGGAGAGAGGACACAATATGTGGGCCATGGGCCCTTCAAGAGATAGCAAGGTGCATGCGGTGACATTATAGAGTTGAGCGATTCAATTCACGCTGCCCTGTTCCGACACCCGGTCTGGTACTTCATAGTGGTCTTCTGAGTCTGGCATCTTGGCCGGGCATCCAGGGTGCCTTTGATGATGATAACTAGATTCCCTGGCGTCAGGATGTTGCGTTGTGTCTATTCACGCGATGTCATGACTTTTTTAGCCCAGTAATCATCAAGGATACTAGCAGAGAACTGAAGATTGGCTGCTAAGGAGGACCGGTTCTGGACACCATACCATGGCAATACGAATCAAATTGCTCATCTCTTAGTGGCATGAACCAGCACCTAGAGGTCACCCATTTTGACACTCGCAATGGGGCGACGTTATTTCTGGGTAAAATGACAACATGATGGAACCAGACAGACCATAGTATAGGTCATTTTGGTCCATTTTCTGCCATTTGTGTCTGCTACGCTAAGAATCCAGCTCCCCATCAATTTCATTGTTTTTATCCCATGATGGAGCAAAACATTGCCTAAGGCTATGTTTTTGTTCTACTTTATTATAAGTCAATGAAGAAAAAAATGGATCTGTGTAACAGATCAATCAAGATGGATTTGTCATGACTCCTGAAAAAATATAAATCATGATGTCACAATGAGCCTATTGAACTGGATGCTCAGATCTATAGAAAATACACAAGTCACTGCTCATAGGTATTGCCTAACTATTAACTTTCTATAATCCACCTACTCTCTAAGTGTATCCTCCTTCATGCTTTACACTGCAGCTCTGACAGTTCTGCCCACCAGGAAGTTATGGAGCATAGATTTCCATCAGCACTGTCCATATCACTGCAAATTTAGGGCACATCTCCCACCCCCCATATTGTATTTGGGGTCAACATTTTCCTCCCATTTACACATACTTCACTCCATTGTGGGCCTCTTTGGGTGCAAGTCTGCTCAATTATACCAGTCTGTAAAAAAAATTCTCAATGTGTTTAATTTATTTATTTTTACTATGTAAAAGCTATTAGTGTGTTTATAGTATTTTATAAGGCTAGAGCTAGTCCGTGACGTGTGCCATGCAGGGGTATATTTCAAATGAAGTCAGGATCAGGTTACATGACCTTGTTTTCCTTAGTGACTAATCACAGTGCAATTTTTATTTTATTCATAGCTATTTGAAGCGGTTATCCATCTTTTGTTAACATATTTTTTTTTACTTACATTATTTTTGCAATTGGGTTTCATAAAAAGTTTTACATCGTTTTGCTTTTGCAAGCTCTTTGACTTCCTGCACATTCAACTTTGATGTAGTCTGTAGTCATAAATCAGATGAGAGGAGCTCAGAAAAAGAGTGATGAAACGGCTCGCTGTCAGATTCTCCGCTAACTCATTCTACATCCAGCAATAGAAAGTTTAAGGCCGGAGACACACTGGTGCGAGATACGGCCGAGTCTCGCTGGTTAAAAGCAAGCTGTGGCACCGGCACTCCGGAGCAGAGCGTACAGCTCCATGTATTGCTATGCGGCTGCACGCTCCGCTCCGGAGTGCAGGTGCCACAGCTTGCTTTTAACCAGCGAGACTCGGCCGTATCTCGCACCAGTGTGTCTCCGGCCTAACACAGAGGCTATAGAAAGCAAATGGTGCAAAAAATTTTATGAAACCCAATTGCAAAGATGATTTTTATTTCAAAGATACATTGTCCCCAAAAGGTTTACCAGCTCTGATTGGCTGTCATGGGTAAAAAACATTCTGCATTTTGGAGGAGATTAAAACATAGAATCTTCTGTAGCAATTGATCACATTCTAGCGATTATTTAAGCTGTAGTGCAAAGATTAAAGCTGGAATCTGGTCGATGGAAGTACATTCTTAGAGGGAAGGCCAGGTCCAAAGGAGACTGATGCAGTCAGATGATCACAGCGGATGTCAGACATCACATAGCTCTGGTCGCGGCTTAGCTCTAGCCCAAAGGTTGGATATATGTATTAACCAGTATTGTTACTTTTGTATAATTATTGGAGTCATGATGGCTGCTTATTATAGCTGTAAAAGGCTATAGGGGCCTTCGTCTGGAAAGAGAGCTGACAACGGTTGTATATATTTATTAATGACATTTTATTATTTGTAAGGTTGTAGAAAATATATTTTACCTTGTTTTGATTATTTGTCTATATATGTTGGTTCTTGGTACCGTATATATTGTGTATGTCCCCATGTTGCACTATATCCTTTCCAAGAAGAAAGTATCATAAAGTGCACGAAACATAGAGCACGAAGAGTTGAAAACTCATAAGAGTAAGTAATAAGCTATGGCGATCTACTGGGGACCAGACATGATGGGATAACTGTATTATTACTCGAGTTAGCCACGCATCTACAGAGTAACATGACAACATCCGGTATAATGGTCCGTGCCCCACCCTGATATAATGGTTAGCACTAAAATGTTACGTATCTGTTGTTACAACCACAATAACTGTATAAGTTACCCACAATGTTATTTACAAAGTGTAACATCTAAATAAAGATTCTTATTCAATATTTATTTTATCATTATCTATCCCAGAATTATCTATCTATGACATATTAGAGGTAAGTGAGTGAGCTGAAACACGGCTTCTGCGCATGGGCAATAAATAGTTTTGTTTTTTTTTCTTCACCTAAAAGGGGTTATCAGGGCTACTTTTTTTTATTATGGGCCTAAAAAGTAACAATTAACCATACTCTACCCAGACAGAACAGTCACTGCCCGCTCCTGCCAGTGATTCAGCTGCTCCACCTCAACAGAGCAGCTCTTCATATTCTGGGCTGCTGTATTGACAGGTCGTGACTGCCCACTATCAGTGAGTGACAGCTTTCTTGGTATAACTTTGCACACACAGGTAGATGTCAATCACGGATAGGACCGCCCACTGGACCGAAAATCCCAGAAAGAGTGGAGCATGCAATAACTAAAACACAAGTTATACTGAATCTTTTCTCACAAAACTATACAGTATATCAATCTACTAAACTCCCCCTGCTCTATAACATGGTATCGCACATCGGATGGCGTCTTCATGGTGACAGGTTCCCTTTAAAATTTCCAGTGCTGTCTACTCTTTTTTACTATTTTATTGTCAAGTTTAAGCCATTGGATATCTATCTATCTATCTATCTATCTATCTATCTATCTATCTATCTATCATACAGTAAGTGTCTATTCATTATCTATCATCTGTGATCTATTATCCATCTCTCATCTATACAGTATCTATCTGCCTATTTGTCATCTATTATCTATCTATCTGTCATCTATCTGTTATCTATTTGTCATGACACAACTGTCGCGTGACCTGGGACCAGGGGCTCCTTCCCTGTCCCTAACACTAGGGGGCGCCCTAGCTCGCCCTACTCCCACGGATACTTCAGGTGGTGAAGACGCCGGGGCCTCCACCCTTGCCTTATCTCCTAAGTTAGCCCTTCGTCTGTCCCCTTTCCCCACCTATGGACTGTGCACCACAGTACACCAACCCGAGAAGCAAGGCAACACGGACAAGAGGAAACTGGAAACTACACACACACAAAATATTCACTCACATATAACAGAGGAATCCACCAGGATGTGCAGGAAGGGGAAGAAAGCAAAACAGGGAAGGATAAGGAATTACCAAGCATACAAACCAAACAACAGTGACTTCTAACTCCTCCAGCATTCCTTCTCATACCAATTTCTCTCCCTCCTATTGTCACGCAGCAAGAGCTATCTCTGACAAGGACTTGGTAATTGAGCCCATATTTTATAGGGAATAGGAGTGGCTAACCGAGCACAGCTGAACACAAGGATTTCCAACATGGCCAATTAACCCCTGTTCTGCTGGAAGAAATAAACGTTTAATAAACAGGAGAAGTGCTTCTTCTCAGCGGCAGAGTAGGACCAGACGCTGTGGTATTCTGGCTCCGCTCCGTTGCGGTAACCCTGTGACACTATCTCTCATATATACAGTATCTATCTTTCTATCTCATATACAGGTCCTTCTCAAAAAATTAGCATATAGTGTTAAATTTCATTATTTACCAAAATGTAATGATTACAATTAAACTTTCATATATTATAGATTCATTATCCACCAACTGAAATTTGTCAGGTCTTTTATTGTTTTAATACTGATGATTTTGGCATACAACTCCTGATAACCCAAAAAACCTGTCTCAATAAATTAGCATATTTCACCCGACCAATCAAATAAAAGTGTTTTTTAATACCAAACAAAAAAACCATCAAATAATAATGTTCAGTTATGCACTCAATACTTGGTCGGGAATCCTTTGGCAGAAATGACTGCTTCAATGCGGCGTGGCATGGAGGCAATCAGCCTGTGACACTGCTGAGATGTTATGGAGGCCCAGGATGCTTCAATAGCGGCCTTAAGCTCATCCAGAGTGTTGGGTCTTGCGTCTCTCAACTTTCTCTTCACAATATCCCACAGATTCTCTATGGGGTTCAGGTCAGGAGAGTTGGCAGGCCAATTGAGCACAGTAATACCATGGTCAGTAAACCATTTACCAGTGGTTTTGGCACTGTGAGCAGGTGCCAGGTCGTGCTGAAAAATGAAATCTTCATCTCCATAAAGCATTTCAGCCGATGGAAGCATGAAGTGCTCCAAAATCTCCTGATAGCTAGCTGCATTGACCCTGCCCTTGATGAAACACAGTGGACCAACACCAGCAGCTGACATGGCACCCCACACCATCACTGACTGTGGGTACTTGACACTGGACTTCAGGCATTTTGGCATTTCCTTCTCCCCAGTCTTCCTCCAGACTCTGGCACCTTGATTTCCGAATGACATGCAAAATTTGCTTTCATCAGAAAAAAGTACTTGGGACCACTTAGCAACAGTCCAGTCCTGCTTCTCTGTAGCCCAGGTCAGGCGCTTCTGCCGCTGTTTATGGTTCAAAAGTGGCTTTACCTGGGGAATGCGGCACCTGTAGCCCATTTCCTGCACACGCCTGTGCACGGTGGCTCTGGATGTTTCCACACCAGACTCAGTCCACAATCTTCCTCAGGGTCCGGTCACCTCTTCTCGTTGTACAGCGTTTTCTGCCACATTGTTTCCTTCCAACAGACTTACCATTGAGGTGCCTTGATACAGCACTCTGGGAACAGCCTATTTGTTGAGAAATTTCTTTCTGGGTCTTACCCTCTTGCTTGAGGGTGTCAATGATGGCCTTCTTGACATCTGTCAGGTCGCTAGTCTTACCCATGATGGGGGTTTTGAGTAATGAACCAGGCAGGGAGTTTTTAAAAGCCTCAGGTATCTTTTGCATGTGTTTAGAGTTAATTAGTTGATTCAGAAGATTAGGGTAATAGGTCATTTAGAGAACCTTTTCTTGATATGCTAATTTATTGAGACAGGTTTTTTGGGTTATCAGGAGTTGTATGCCAAAATCATCAGTATTAAAACAATAAAAGACCTGACAAATTTCAGTTGGTGGATAATGAATCTATAATATATGAAAGTTTAATTGTAATCATTACATTATGGTAAATAATGAAATTTAACACTATATGCTAATTTTTTGAGAAGGACCTGTATACAGTATCTGTCTATTATCTTTTTCTATCCATTTTCTATCTATTATCTATCTATTTATCTGTCTGTGTATAGTATCTATGGGCTCATCATACTGCATCTCTTTATGTGCTACTTTGGAGGTGGTAGTGGCCCCCTTATCTCTAAGGCCCCTATGCAGCTATACAGGTTGCACCAATGGTATGGCCGCCCTGATCTATCTAATGCAATGGAACAGCATCAAAATATTTTGTCATGGGTGCAAGGCCTCTTGGACAAGAAAAAGAAACTGAGGCAGTGCTCCAACAAGCTGTGTGGACTGTTATTAGCCCACGTGGTGACATTTCACTTCTATCACTGGACCTTTGTCATGCCTTGATAGAGTCGAAAAGTGGCCACATGGGCTAATAAAAGTGCACTTTCTTGGACAGTTTGTTGGAGCGCTGCCCCTTTCTTCTGCCTCTAACGCCCGCGGTTTGTACAGTGTATGGACACTTACCTGTTACAGGAGATGCTGGATGGACTTTCCTCCAGGTTGTGTTTTATCACGTTCAGGAACCTTCCACATCGCAGCTGCCATATTCCAGATAGGAGTTGTCTCAGTTAGTGCATTGTCCAGGGCTTCGTTTCATGACCTCCACCCTTCAAGTAACCGTGAGCCGCTAGTTCTGGAAACTAACCAGCAGAACAGCGCTGTGTTCCTGTGTGTACACCGGCGGCTGCTCACAATACACCGCGGTGGACACTCACACAGCACCACGGCCTCCATAGAAAATCACTGCACTGACAGGAAAGAGATGGAGCAGCACTCAGTCCTCACTCTGCTGAGGTAAAATAAAAGCTGAGCTCTGATTGGGTGTCTTGGTTGTCTGGTATAAAGAAAGCTGAGCTCTGATTGGTTGTCTGGTATGAGGAAAACCAAGCTTGAGAAAGGCAGAGAAATCTGCCGAAACGTTGCTGTTAATGGTTCAGTAAGGCTACTTTCACACTAGCGTTAACTGCAAACAGTCTCAAAACGTCTTTTTTGCCGAAAAAACGGATGCGTCAAAAAAGTGAAAAACGGTGACAAACGTATGCCACGCATACAGCATTTCGACGGATACGTCGCAAATCCGCTAAACATTTCCGTCGAAAATACTGGATGCGTTGCATACGTTGTATCCGTTTTTACGACGGATCCGTTTTTAAAATGGGAGGCTCCCAAATTTGATTGGCTACTGGAAAATATGGAAAACTATATAGTACTGTTTTTACAGCCCATCTTTGAGGGTTTTAGTTTAGTGGCAGCGATGGAAGGTGTTCTTGGGAGGATTGCTAGTTTGGTTACCGACGTTATCTTTGAGACGAATCGCCTGGATATCATAGTGCGGGAGAAGGAGGCGGCAGCGGAAAGACGTAGGATGCTTCTGCAGCAACGGAGACGGAGACGACTGTGGATTCATCCGATTAATGAACTACGGATGAGCCGGGGTGTCCAGTCCACTCTGTACCTGGAGTTGCGGCACAATCCACACAAATTCTACAATTACGTGCGGATGAGGATGGAACATTTCGACTGGAGGATGTCATCCGAAGACAGGACACAAGGATGAGGCTTGCCATCACACCGGCGGAGCGGCTGATGGTGACCCTGCGGTAAGCCTCTTTTTTTTCCTGTCATTGGTCATTTTTAATGTTATATTACATGCTGCAGACAATACTGCGCTGGCATACTGCGCACTATTTTCTGCAGCATGTAATTTTGGTTTTCTTTGCGGACATTCCACTGCTTTTTTTAAATGTCATTGCTGATATTGAATGTTATAGACTGCAGAAAATACTGCGCTGAAATATTGCGTTGCATTTTCTGCAGTTTTTTTTTTGGGGGGTGTTTAATGACATGCAACTGCTTTTTTTTCTGTCATTGGTCATTTTGAATGTTATATTATATGCTGCAGACAATACTGCGCTGGCATACTGCGCACTATTTTCTGCAGCATGTAATTTTGGTTTTCTTTGCGGACATTCCACTTTTTTTTTACACCGGTTTCATGCTGGTTTGAGTGTGTGTCCGGTCCTTAAAAAAAAATTAACAGTGCCATATTGAAACTTGTTGGTCTGTGCAATTTTTTCTAACATTTTTTTTTTTTTTTTTTAAAGTTTCCTAGCTACGGGTGAATCGATGACTTCGCTCCATTACCAATTCAGGCTGGGCATTTCCACTATTTCAGGAATAGTGAAGGACACATGTCAGGCTATTTGGACCACTTTACAGCCATTGTATATCCCCCAACCATCCATGGAAATCTGGTTGCGAAGTGCAGAAGAGTTTCAGCAAATTTGCAATTTCCCTAATTGTGTGGGTGCAGTTGACGGGAAACACATACGGATTGCGAAACCGGCAGGAACAGGATTGGAGTACTATAATTACAAGAAGTATTTCTCCATCGTCCTTATGGCTATTGCAGATGCCAACTGCAGGTTCCTTGCCGTGGACATAGGAGCGTATGGACGGTCCAACGATTCGCAAGTTTTTAAAAACTCACCAATGGGTCGTTGCCTTTATGGAGAGAGCTACGATTTCCCGTCAGCCAGACCACTGCCAGGAACAAGTGAACCAGCCATGGAATATGTCTGTGTAGGTGATGAAGCCTTTCAACTCTCGCCGCACCTACTGAAACCGTATAGTAGCCGGAACTTAACCCATACCAAGCGGGTCTTTAATTACCGGCTTACTAGAGCACGAAGAGTAGTGGAGTGTTCTCTTGGCATATTGACGGCGAAGTGGCGAGTTCTGCTGACGGCTATCAAACTGAAAAACACAACTATAGATGAGGTAGTTAAAGCCTGTGTGGTGCTCCACAACTTTGTCCTTTCAAAGGAGCCCGTTTCCTTGGATGACGAAGAGTTGGAGACCACCTTGTGGGACTACCACAGCAGCTCGGTTCGCTCTACAGGTTCTGTTACAAGGATGAGGGACCAGTTTGCCGATTATTTTGTGTCACCTGTCGGGCGGATCCCATGGCAAGACATGATTGTTTAACCTGTTTTCCATGTGTTTGTTTATATAAAGAATGTGTTTCTTCAGAAAAAAAAAAAAAAAATACAAAAGAGTGGTTTTCTTGCTATTAAAACCAATATTTTATACCTGTGACACGTCTGGTGTTTATTTTTATTTTACCTTTGTTATTAGTTACCATATGACCTTAATAAATCCACACACACACAGAGTAGAATTTTTATCAAACTTAATTTTATTGGAACTCTTTTTTCAAAACTTTATTTTATTTCAAAAAAACATATATATATATATATTTTTTCTGTTCAAACTTTCATAAAAAATAGTTTTTACATTTTTGGGTAGAAAATAACTTTAACAAACAGCCATTTATAGGTCTTGAAAGTGTGGGGTGGAGATACGAGGGGAGGAGGGGCTGGAAGGTTGGACCACGTCGATAGGTGGGGAAACCCTACTTGTTTGGGGTGCAGTGGAAGGGGGGTAAAACCAGGAGGCTGACCAGAGGGGGGTGGTGTTGGGGTAGGGGGAATACTTATTGGGGAAGGGAAGCTGGGCAAGGAAGAAAACAGTGGGGAAGGAATTTGGTTTTGGGGCCGGGATGGGTATGGGGACTGGGTTGGGTATTGTGACTGGGTTGGGTAGTGGGACTGGGTTGGGTAATGGGGCTGGCGTGGGGTTTGTGGCTCGGTTTGGTAATGGTGCTGGTGTGGGGATTGGGGCTGGGTTTGGTAATGGGGCTGGTGTGGGTATTGGGGCTGGGTTTGGTAATGGGGGGTATGGTGTGGAAATGGGGCCTGGGGTTGGGCATGGTGTGGAAATGGGGCCTGGGGTGGAAATGGGGCCTGGGGTGGAATTGTAGTGGATGTGTGGGGGGGTGTGTGGGTCTATTGGGGCTCGTTAATGGCCTGCAGTAGAGCATTATGGCAGGTATTCATTATCCGCATCTGTTGCTCAAAAGAAAGCTTCTCCATGCTCCTGAGCATGGATTGGAAAAAAATATTGGCCGGATCTGGACTTACAGCTGAATGCAGCCTATCCAAGCGACTGCTGATTTACTGGCTTGTTTCACTGATGCGTGACTGCACCATGTTGAAACCAGCAGTCACTTGCTCTCCCAAAATTTTGAAAGAGCCTTGGAAGGATGCATTCAGGTGTAAGAACTCAGGAGCATAGCTCCTTTCCTGACCCCTCTGTCGCTGCCGCCAAGAACCTAATGGTGGTCTAGAGGTGGCAGAATCAGAGGGGTGGGGTAAAGGGAACGCTAACTGTTCAGCATCAGATGCGAGCAATGAAGGCTGCAATAATGCTCCACTGCTTGGGGCGGATGAAGTGGAGGGGACAGAGGGGTCAGAGGAGGGGACAGAGGGGTCAGAGGAGGGGTCAGTGGTGTGGGGCCTACCGACGTGGCCCTCAGTGGCAGACTCAGGAGGGATCGCTCCAGAGGGCGCAGAGGAAGATGCAGGCGCCCGGTGGCTGGAGAAGGTGCTGTGAAAGAAAAAACAAAATAAATTAATACATTGATATGAAAAAGCCCTGACTGAAAGCACACTAAGTAGACAGGTTAACATGGTTATTAGTGGGCTGTAGAATACTTACACTCTGCTCATCATTGTTCGCCTCAGGAAGGAGAGGGCCGGGCCATGTTTATATTTGCTCCTCTTCCTTCCTGCAGAGCCACTCGGGGCCTGCATCTCCACGTTGAATTCCCTCTTAAAGCGATCCCTCAGTGACCGCCACCGCTTCCTAACCTTTCCACCTGTGAAGACAAGAATAATAAGAAAAAAAAAATGGTAAATGCAATACATTACAGTCAGCTCAAAACATCACTGGAAAGTGAATACTTACCTAGTTTGCTCAGCTGCTGAGGATGAAGGCTCTCCCACCTTGGAAAGAGGTTGTGACACACTTCGTCCCAGAGCCGACAGGTGACACCGGTATCGGAATGCTTGCGGTCAGCCATGTTCCACAGCGGCTCCCGCTCGCGAACCTCCTCGATAAGACTATCTATGTCGATGTCGTCATCATCGTCATCGTACTCTACGGCGGGAGCACGCTGTGAAGCCTGTGCCAAAAAAAAAGAAGAAAAACAAACAAATTATTACACTTAAACACTAAAGTACCAATAGAATCCCCCTCCCAACAAAAAAAAAACTCACTGATGGCCGACCGCGGCGATGAGTCCGCCGACTCTGGGAGTGTCTGGGAGAACCTTCAGCGGCAGCAGCAGGAGCAGCAGCAGCAGGAGACTGAAATAAAGGAAACAAATTCTCAGTAATGTAGGCATATATTTTCTGTGTTTAGTTATGTATGAAAATCTGTTTTGTGTATGGTGCAGTGTGATGTGCGAAGCAACTGTTTCACCACTACTTACACTTGGTTCCTCCTCCACTTGCATCTCTCCACCCGTCTCGCCCCCTTCTGACAGCTCCTCATCTGAGTAATATCTAGAAGACACCGCACACTCTTAATAGATATTTATGCAAATTGTGCAAAATTTATTAAATATCACACTACACATTAGTGACACATGGGAGCAATGTACATTTCAAGGATAAGCGACCACTTGTAGTAACAATTCAATTGACGTTTCGGCTCTCCTGAGCCTTAATCATAATATCGCTTGGTATAGCAATGATAGATACACATAGCGAATTCCTTGCTTACGGGTATAGGTGGTGCTATTAGCAGATAAGGTGGTATGTGGCCAATCGTGGTATGCTGCCCTGTGTGCTGAACCTGGGGTGGATGTCTTGTAAGGCGGCGCTCCCGTGCCTTGCTGATGTCGGCGAGGGAGCGCCGCCTTACAAGACATCCACTAAATCCACTAAAGACCTTCTTATAACACATTATAAGGCTTGAGCAACTGTGCTACATTCTCCTACTTTACGTCTGCAGGACCGCCTGTCCTAACGGCTCCAGACCTACTGCCTCTCCTTTCTATTACAGGACCGCTCCTTTCCGCCCGAGCCTACTGTCCTTCCACTACTATACACAGTATAGAACATGTTTTTCTTCAGTTTGAGATCACTGAGCCATCTCTATATGGCTCCTAAGGGTATGTTTCTACGGTAAGTAAACGCTGCTTGTTTGACGCTGCAGCGTCAAACAAGCAGCGTCCAGATGTTCCAGCATAGTGGAGGGGATTTTATGAAATCCCGTCTCCACTATGCGTGGAAACCCGCACGCGGCGGCCCTGCGACTCCGGACATGCTGCGCGTCTTTTCAGATCGCAGCATGTCCGTACACCTTGCGGGGACGCAGCGTCCCCGCAAGGCATATCACAGGGCCCTATGGCGAGGGGTGCGATGATCCCGGATGTGTACTGTACACATCCGGCACCATCGCGTCCCAGAAAGGGGGCGGGGCTTAGCGCCGAGCGGCTTCGCCGCTGCGGCGATACCGCCGCCCCTCCGGACCGTGGAGCCATACCCTAAGAGGACTCACCACTAATCCCTACGGGTTCACTTCCTGTCCTCATCCTTCTATTAACATTATTGAACATTTCTTACAATTAACTAATTGGTTACATATAACTTTCACATATCAACATCATTACTTCTTCTTTCAAAGCATCATCATTCCTTAAGTGCTATTGATGAACATCCCCTTTAAGAGGGGACCAAGTCTCTATGAGGTAGTGCAACTTCTCAAGCTGCAAGTCCGTATGCAGCAAGGACTCCAGCACAAGTTCCAAGAATCGTATCTTCGCAAAGAGTCCGTCTTTTATATAAAACCAGTAGGGAGCACCTTTAAGAAGGTGCAAACTATGTACAAGAAATTTGTATCATGCATTGTTCATGATTCAGCAGTTTCTTAGTAACGGAACAAAAGGTAGAAAAACAACCAAAAAGCAATAGGGATCCCGGGTCAACAAAGGGATCCCTTTAAAAGTTAACCCTGGACGGGTTTAGCAGCAAAACGATGAAAACAGTTAACTTATTTACATATTATGCAGAGTTTTAAGATCTTACTCTTGTGGTGCAGAAGGTGGTTTCCTAGGTGCCATCAAATCAGCCGGTGTCTGGATTTGAAGGCTAATCCTGCTTGCAAGTTCAGTAGCCGCTACAAGGCGTACGGTGGTGACAGTAACGAGATCTGGCAAATCTGGATCAGTCATGATCGGGGCCACAGGTGGCGCTCTCTCAGGCTCACACCGTCGAACGTTCCGAGCGCACCATCCTTGTGCATTCCGGTGGCGAGTGTAGGTCACCTGATCCCCCCTTTGCAATGGGTCACCATCTCGACTGCAGCAGGGGGTTCTTACATTGTAACTAGTAACAAAGACATCAGTTGGTAGCCCCAGTTCCTGTATGGAGCCCCATCCTCTCTTCGGGTGGTAGGCCAGCACAGTTCCCCGCTTTACCACGTCTTTCCCGCCGTGCGCAGACTTTCTACGTTGTGTATCATGTTGTTCGGTCTCGTCTCGATCTTTCCAGTGTTGGATTAGGCATTGCTTATACTGTTCCCAGGTAAGTACCGCAAGGGTGAGGCTCTCCCCCGGAGCTCCATACGGCTCGTTCCAGGGGGTGTCCCACCGGAGGATCACCCCGTCCGGGCCTACATCTATGGGTTCCCCCATCTTGGTCGGTAGTGGAGGTAACAGCTTCCCCATCGCGTCGGGGGTGAGGACTACCCGCTCCACTGAGAGGAAACGGTTATTGTTGCTGGGGTGAGGAGCGGTCACAGGAGCGGGATCGGTCAGGGGAGCCGGATCGGTCGGGAGAGCAGAATCGGCCGGGGGAGTAGGGGTGCAGTCCATACCTGCGCCTGATGTGATTCCACTGATGTCGATCTGTTCCGTTGACGAGGACACTGGAATCGGCTGCAGCCCGGACCGCGGCTCTTCCGGAGTCACCTCTTGATGTGGCTCCGCCCTCCATGGTTCCGTGGCTGGGATAGGTAGGCTCGGCTCCTCCACTGGCGGCTCCAAGGAGTTCAGGTCCTTCACCGGCGGTGGACGCGAGTCCGTCTCTGATGGGTAAGGGCAGGCCGGGATCACCTCGCCGTTGCTCGGGCACTTGCTGCTCATCGTCGCTGTCGGGCATTCGGCGGCAACGCATGCACCTGGCTCCGCCATTTCTCCGAGGTCGGGTTCCTTCTTCACCTCGTTCCCGCCGTTGCAAGTCAGGGGGCGGTTCTCCTCTGTTGCTGGGTAGGTCGTCCTCTCGCAGCAGGAGTCGGAGGGGGCGGTCGCTACTTCTCGCGCCACTTAGGTAGTCTCCTCCCATGGCATGCCCTTCTTCTTCCTCCGCGCTCCCTGTGACGCTGCAATGGCGGCGGCTTTTGGCGGGAACTTTTGGCGGCAAATGGCAACACACAGTCTTTGCAATAAAGTACAGTCCAAGCACAGTAAATCACAGTTCCAAGGCACACGTGACCTGATTCTTCAAGCTTAAGTAGATCCTGTTCGTGACGCCAAGTTGTAGCGCTCCCACTGCCGCAGGGCCGAGGGGTACCCGGTACCGGGCCTCTGAGTCTCTGCTCTGGGGTTGTCATGGTGGCTAGGCCCGGTCCGTGACCCTGCTGAGGGGCGTACAGTAAATGATAGATGTGGATGGTGGTGCGGTGCAGTAAATAACGAGGACACCAGGTTGCAGTCTCTTTACCTCTTTACTGAAGGTCTCTGGGTCCTCAGTCCAGAATACGGTTCACCAGGCTGCGCAAGTCCGACCGGTCCGATAGCACCTCCAGAGTTCTCTTTGCAGGTGGAAATCTGTGCCTTCCTGCTAGCGCTATGTGTCGTGGTCCTCCCCTGCTGTGCTTATGGGATAGTCCCCACAACTGTTGTGTCTGTTTCTCGTGTTCCCTCACAACAACTCGATTAGATGATGTTCTGCTAATCCTCCGTCCCTCCCGGTGTTATGGTTGGGACGCACCCGTATGACGGGTAGGCTCGGAGCTCTTCCGGGACCCTAGAGTCGCCCCTCTCCACAGGTTGCCCCCCAAGTCTGCATAGGTGATTTAGGTGAGACAGCCCGCCTATGACTGACTGTCCTGCCGTTGGTTTGAAGTATTGCCTGAAGCTGAATATAGTAATACTTCCTCGGCGTTCCGGCCGCCGGTTGTGCACCTCAGTAGGATGTTGCCTCAGTCTTACAGCACGACTCCTACTGGTATTCTCCTTCTTGCTTTGATCTCGTTTCTCACTCAGCACAATATATCTCGCTTCTGTTCCTTTCTTAGGGCACCGCCGCTATGCTGAGCAGGCACGGTCCCGTGACGTTCTTTCTTGTTGCCAGGCCTCTGTCAGGGTCCCAAACCTGACAAGGGCCCTACCGAATCTTCCCCTACAACACCCTCTGCCACCAGGTGTTGTCTGGTTCCAACCCAGTCAGCTTTCTCACTAACTTCCTGCCTGACCCCCAGTTTACCCACACGGTGAGGAGTGGCCTAATAAATAGCACCCTTAGCTCCCCCTGGAGGCCCGACTGTGAAATGTATTGGTGTATGTGATACCTGGTCAGATGAACTCCTTCAGTGCCATCAGACGTACCATAGCCCCTCTTAGCGGCGGAGCCACAGTACTGCAACGACCAGGACTCTGGGGCGCTGCACTGGCAGCGGCTGTGGTCCTGGTGGGCAAGGCTGGCAGCGGCTGTGGTCCTGGTGTTTCTGTAAGTTAAAAAGAGACTTGCAATCTGCTCTACACATTGAAGTAGCAGATTGGGGGTCTTCAAAACTTACTTTAAAACAATTGTTGGTCCTGGTCCTGGTGGGCAAGGCAGTCAGCGGCTGTGGTCCTGGTGGGCAAGGCAGTCAGCGGCTGTGGTCCTGGTGGGCAAGGCTGGCAGCGGCTGTGGTCCTGGTGTTTCTGTAAGTTAAAAAGACACTTGCAATCTGCTCTACACATTGAAGTAGCAGATTGGGGGTCTTCAAAACTTACTTTAAAACAATTGTTGGTCCTGGTCCTGGTCCTGGTGGGCAAGGCAGTCAGCGGCTGTGGTCCTGGTGGGCAAGGCAGTCAGCGGCTGTGGACCTGGTGGGCAAGGCAGTCAGCGGCTGTGGTCCTGGTGGGCAAGGCTGGCAGCGGCTGTGGTCCTGGTGTTTCTGTAAGTTAAAAAGACACTTGCAATCTGCTCTACGCATTGAAGTAGCAGATTGGGGGTCTTCAAAACTTACTTTGAAAGATGTGTGGGTGTGGTCCTGGTGGGCTGGTCAGTGGCTGCGGTCCTGGTGTATCTGTAATATGTATAATGGATTTATAGTTAGACCACCCCCTGAACTAGGTAATGTTTAACGATAAACACCCTGCTAAAATGATGTCAGAAATGTTCATTACAGGTGAACACCAAAACCCCCCCAAAAAAGTTGCACGTTATAGCATTCATTTCCATGGCCCAAAAAATAAAATTTTGAAATGTGAACCCACCATGCAAAAATATGTTTGCCACATTTTATTTTAAAAAATCACCTCCCCCCAAAAAAAACCTTTACAGTATAACCTTTATTAAAAAATAAGCCCTCAACCAACTCTGTATTGCATGTGTAACCATTGGTACATACACCAGTTTTAAATTTACCTTTATGAAGTGATACTACGGACATTTTTTTAATAAACATTTTATTTTTAGGGGGTTTTTTTTACTTTTTTTTTTTTTTTTTAAATCACAATTAGGAGCAGAAAAGCTCTTTATTTTAAATACAAGTACATCTACTGCAAATGGTTTCAACAGTAAAATAAAATCAACACTTTTAAATAGAAAAAAAAACACACTCACACATTCAAACCACAAGCTGCAGACCACTAGACTTTTAAAAAATACATCAGATTTAAAAAAACAAAACAAAACAAAAAAAAACACATTTAAACCACATGCTGCACAGACCACTATACAGTAAATACATCAGAAAAAGGCAATTAACCAATTAAAGCATGGACAAATGCACATGCAATCAACAAGACGCACACAAACATGCATGGTATGTGTCCACATTCCGGATCGCATCAGGATTTGGTCAGGATTTTCCATCAGTATTTGTAAGCCAAAACCAGGAGTGTAACAATTATTAGAGGGGAAGTATAATAGGAAAACAGGCACACTTTTGCTTTTATCACCCACTCCTGGTTTTGGCTTACAAATACTGATGGAATATCCTGACCAAATCCTGATGCAATTCTGAACGTGGACACATACCCTCCCACATGAACAGGCATAAGATTGGAAAAGGCATAATAAGGTGCAGGCACATGAAGACATACTTACAAAAGCACACAGCCGTACAAAAATACACACATACACATGCACGCACATAGCTTTATGCAAATACACATGTGTACAACAAAGGCAGAAAGGTGAACCCAATCAGAAGACGCATACACACACACACACACACATTACACACACACATACAAAAGGCTGACAATCCTTTGGCTGGAGCTGCATGTCTTCACAGTGGCTGGCATCAGGGTGGATCTGGACTCTAGCATGGCACTGGCTGTTGCAGGACGATGGCAGGCCTCTGGTTCTCTTCAGGTTTTAAGCTCTTGCTGTAGTCAGTACCTCATATACACACACAAATGCACAGGCACACAGATGCACACAAAAATTGCAATACTCACACTGGCTCTATGGTGGCTGGAGTCTTGTGGCTGGATTCTTGTGGCTGGAGTCCTGTGGCTGGCTCCTGTGGCAGGCTGGGGTCTTGTGGCTGGGGTCTTATGGCTGGGGTCCTGTGGCTGGCTGGGGTCTTGTGGCTGGCTGGGGTCTTGCTGGCAGTCTTCTCCTCTCTGGGTCTTGCAGGCATATGTGGGGTTGAAGGCCCAGGCCAGGTTTATATAGATTTGGGGGTGTCTGGCCAATTGGCAACAAAATTCTGCTTCTGAGCATGCTCAGTGTAAAAAAAACGTATTGCAGCGCTGTATTGCGTCGTACGACGTGTCCCGACGCATCCGTCGCTCATAGGCTTCCATTGCAGCCAACGACGTATGCCGCAGGATACGTCGCGACACGTTTTTTAGGCGGAGACAAAAAACGTTACAATCAACGTTTTTTGCCGACGACGTGTCGCCAAATTTCGACGCATACGTCGTAAAACGTACACGACGTATGCCAATCCGTCATCCACCGTCCCACACGGGTCTGCTGTGCACACTGCGGTAAGCTCTGCTATATTTGGTTTCTATCAGATATCACACGTGGGGTGCATTTGCAGCAATATATGACAATATGACAATATGACCGTCATCCACCGTCCCACACGGGTCTGCTGTGCACACTGCGGTAAGCTCTGCTATATTTGGTTTCTATCAGATATCACACGTGGGGTGCATTTGCAGCAATATATGAGCCCAGGGCCGGACTGGGACTAAAATTCAGCCCTGGCATTTGAAGTTACACAGGCCCACTTGTCACATGGTGACTGTATAATATCTTTGTACACTTGTAGGCAGGGCCGGTTTTAGGCAAAGTGGGGCCCTAGGCAAAGTTTAAAATGGGTCCCCAAATGCTAACATATTGCACATCACACAGAAGCCTTTCTGTTGTATTTACGTGCGCTGAGTTCAGGCCGCTAAACGAGTTTGATCGACAATACTGAAGTTGTTCAACGCTTGTTTCCCGGCCTCTTTCCACCAGCTGAGGAATAATGATGAGACAGAACGATCACTAATAGATCACCATACAGTATCATGTTTTCAGCAGCACATCTACAGTTTACACTGGCAATGTGCTGCTGACAACAAGGCTTTTTGTTCCAGCAAAAACAATCCGAATATGCAGCATTTTACTTGTTTAGTAAAATACACCCCATAGTCCTCCATATATTATAATGTGCTCCATAGTCCTCCATATAGTATAATACACTCCCTATAGTCCTCCATATATTAAAATACACTGCTCAGTCCTCCACATAGTATAATACACTCCTCATAGTCCTCCATATAGCATAATACAATCCTCATAGTGCTCCATATAGTATAATGCACCGCCACAGTCATCCATGTAGTACAATTCACTTCCCATAGTATAATGCACCCCATAGTTCTTCATATAGTATAACGTATTCCCCATAGTCCTCGATACAGTATAATGCAGCCCACATATAGTATAATGCAGCCACCCCAGAGTATAATGCAGCCACCCCAGAGTATAATGCAGCCACCCCAGAGTATAATGCAGCCACCCCACAGAGTATAATGCAGCCACCCCAGAGTATGTAACCCCCATAGAATATAATACAGCCCACCTCCCCATAATATATAATGTAGCCCCCCATAGAATATAATGCAGCCCCCCATAGTATATAACGCAGCCTCCCCCATAGAATATAATATACCCCCACAATAGTATATAACACAGCCACATAGTACATAACATGGCCTCCCCCATAGAATATAATATACTCCCCATAGTATATAGCAAAGCCCGCATATTATATAGCACAAACCGCATAGTATACAGCACAGCCTGCATACTATAGCACAGCTCGCGTAGTAGATAACACAGCCCACACAGCAGTATTCAGCACAGACCACACAGTAGTATACAGCACAGACCACACAGTAGTATACAGCACAGACCACAGAGTAATATATACAGCACAGCCCACAAAGTAATATATACAGCACAGCCCACAAAGTAATATATACAGCACAGCCCACAGAGAACTATATACAGCACAGCCCACAGAGAACTATATACAGCACAGCCCACAGAGAACTATATAAAGCACAGCCCAGAGTACTATATACAGCACAGCCCAGAGTACTATATAAAGCACAGCCCAGAGAGTACTATATACAGCACAGCCCAGAGAGTACTATATACAGCACAGCCCACAGAGTACTATACACAGCACAGCCCACAGAGTACTATATACAGCACAGCCCACAGAGTACTATATACAGCACAGCCCACAGAGTACTATATACAGCACAGCCCACAGAGAACTATATACAGCACACAGTAGTATACAGCACAGAGCACAGCCCACAGAGAACTATATACAGCCCACAGTAGTATACAGCACAGAGCACAGCCCACAGAGAACTATATACAGCACAGAGCACAGCCCACAGAGAACTATATACAGCCCACAGTAGCATACAGCACAGAGCACAGCCCACAGATAACTATATACAGCCCACAGTAGTATACAGCACAGAGCACAGCCCACAGAGAACTATATACAGCCCACAGCAGTATACAGCACAGAGCACAGCCCACAGAGAACTATATACAGCCCACAGTAGTATACAGCACAGAGCACAGCCCACAGAGAACTATATACAGCCCACAGCAGTATACAGCACAGAGCACAGCCCACAGAGAACTATATACAGCCCACAGCAGTATACAGCACAGAGCACAGCCCACAGAGAACTATATACAGCCCACAGTAGTATACAGCACAGAGCACAGCCCACAGAGAACTATATATAGCCCACAGTAGTATACAGCACAGAGCACAGCCCACAGAGAACTATTATACAGCCCACAGCAGTATACAGCACAGAGCACAGCCCACAGAGAACTATATATAGCACAGAGCACACAGTAGTATACAGCACAGAGCACAGCCCACAGAGAGCTATATACAGCCCACAGCAGTATACAGCACAGAGCACAGCCCACAGAGAACTATATACAGCCCACAGTAGTATACAGCACAGAGCACAGCCCACAGAGAACTATATACAGCCCACAGTAGTATACAGCAGAGCACAGCCCACAGAGAACTATATACAGCCCACAGCAGTATACAGCACAGAGCACAGCCCACAGAGAACTATATACAGCCCACAGTAGTATACAGCACAGAGCACAGCCCACAGAGAACTATATATAGCACAGAGCACACAGTAGTATACAGCACAGAGCACAGCCCACAGAGAACTATATACAGCCCACAGCAGTATACAGCACAGAGCACAGCCCACAGAGAACTATATACAGCCCACAGCAGTATACAGCACAGAACACAGCCCACAGAGAACTATATACAGCCCACAGTAGTATACAGCACAGAGCACAGCCCACAGAGAACTATATACAGCCCACAGCAGTATACAGCACAGAGCACAGCCCACAGAGAACTATATACAGCCCACAGCAGTATACAGCACAGAGCACAGCCCACAGAGAACTATATACAGCCCACAGCAGTATACAGCACAGAGCACAGCCCACAGAGAACTATATACAGCCCACATCTCTTCTCTTCCTCCCCTCACCTCCTCCGAGAATGGCCCCACAGTCCAGAAAAAAAAACAACTCTCCTCACCTCTCCTCGTGCCCAGCGTTGCTTCCTGGTTCCTGCTCCTGTCTCAGCAGCTGCAGTCTGCCCGGGACACAGCAGGTGCGCGATGATATGACGTCATCGCGCACCCGCAGTGTCAGAGGCAGAGCGGGGAATGATGGGAGAGGAGCGTCTGTAGACGCTCTCTCCTCCATCATTGCATTCAACTGTACCGGCGTCTATACGCCGGTATAGTTGAATGCGACGGCGGGGGCGGCGGATTGAGCGGCCCACCACTGGCACCGGCCCTTCTGGCATTTGCCAGAAGTGCCCTATGGCCAGTCCGGCCCTGTATGAGCCTATGCTGCATCTATTAGAGCCACTTCGGCTATCTGTTTTACCTTATATGCTACCTCTGTTTGTGCTGAATTACTTCATAGCACTGCTCACCTGTCATATAATTATAGAGGCGTACTAGCTAAATGCCTCTTCTACTCAGTACTTTTATCTGTGTGCACATCACCCCATACTGTTTATCCTGAATATTATTGATGTTCTATTTTGTATGTTTTTAATTGTCTTTAAATAAAATTTGTACTTTCTTATTCTAAAATTCGAGTAAACTCTTGTTTCTCCTCATTTTGAAGTATCTATGGAGTTCGAATTAATATATATACGGTGGATTGCTACTTAGCATTTCCTCCGCGTATTATTCATGATGTATTTGGGTTCTTTTGTTTACACAAAGAATGAATAAGAGCGCCAGTAAGAGTCTTAGCAGTTTAAAAGGTGAGAAAAGGTCGGATTCTGGAGATGTTTTTAAGATGCAGGTGACAAGAGCGAGTGAGTGATCGGATATAGGGAGTAAAGGAAAGATCGGTGTCGAATATGACCCCAAGACAGCGGGCATGCTGCTTGGGAGTTATGGTTGAACCCTCCAGGGTAATTTCGATGTTGGGGAGTGAGGTTTGTAGAAGGGAGAAACACAAGAAGTTCCGTTTTGGAGAGATTTAGTTTCAGATAGAGGGAGGACATGATGTTAGAGACAGCAGACAGACAATCCTTGGTATTTTGAATTAGGGTAGGGGTGATGACAGGGGAAGAAGTGTATAACTGGGTGTCATCAGCATAGAGATGATACTGGAACCCAAATCTGCTGATTGTCCAATAGGGGCCGTGTATAGAGAGAAGAGGAGGGGGCCTAGGACTGAGTCCTGCAGAACCCCGATAGTAAGGGGACGAGGAGAGGAAGAGGAGCCGGCAAAGGATACAGTGAAGGAGCGGTCAGAGAGGTAGGAGGAGATGGTATGGTATATTTATGTACGGTATGTGTATACAATATGTGTATATAACTGTATGTGTGTATGTACAGTATGTGTGTGTATGTACAGTACGTGTATATGTATGTACAGTATGTGTGTATGCATGTAAGGTATATGCATGTATATGTATGTACGGTATATGTATGTGTATCTGTGTGTATGTACGGTATATGTACGGTATGTGTGTGAATGTACGGTATATGCATGTGTGTATGTACGGTATGTGTATGTATGATGGTATATGTATGTTTATCTCTGTGTATGTATGGTATATGTATGTGTTTGCATATACTGTATTTATATGTGTATCTGTATGTATGTACGGTATATGTGTGTATGTTTGTAAAGTATATGTAGAGCAGATACCAGACATATCGTGGTTATGTAATCTACTAGATGGTGGCCCGATTCTAACAGATCGGGTATTCTAGAATATGTATGTATGTGTGTATATAGCAGCCACATAGTATATAACACAGCCCACGTAATGTATAGCACAGCCTACGCAGTATATAACAGGCCACGCAGTATATACAGTGGGGCAAAAAAGTATTTAGTCAGTCAGCAATAGTGCAAGTTCCACCACTTAAAAAGATGAGAGGCGTCTGTAATTTACATCATAGGTAGACCTCAACTATGGGAGACAAACTGAGAAAAAAAAATCCAGAAAATCACATTTTCTGTTTTTTTATCATTTTATTTGCATATTATGGTGGAAAATAAGTATTTGGTCAGAAAAAAAAAATCAAGATTTCTGGCTCTCACAGACCTGTAACTTCTTCTTTAAGAGTCTCCTCTTTCCTCCACTCATTACCTGTAGTAATGGCACCTGTTTAAACTTGTTATCAGTATAAAAAGACACCTGTGCACACCCTCAAACAGTCTGACTCCAAACTCCACTATGGTGAAGACCAAAGAGCTGTCAAAGGACACCAGAAACAAAATTGTAGCCCTGCACCAGGCTGGGAAGACTGAATCTGCAATAGCCAACCAGCTTGGAGTGAAGAAATCAACAGTGGGAGCAATAATTAGAAAATGGAAGACATTCAAGACCACTGATAATCTCCCTCGATCTGGGGCTCCACGCAAAATCCCACCCCGTGGGGTCAGAATGATCACAAGAACGGTGAGCAAAAACCCCAGAACCACGCGGGGGGACCTAGTGAATGAACTGCAGAGAGCTGGGACCAATGTAACAAGGCCTACCATAAGTAACACACTACGCCACCATGGACTCAGATCCTGCAGTGCCAGACGTGTCCCACTGCTTAAGCCAGTACATGTCCGGGCCCGTCTGAAGTTTGCTAGAGAGCATTTGGATGATCCAGAGGAGTTTTGGGAGAATGTCCTATGGTCTGATGAAACCAAACTGGAACTGTTTGGTAGAAACACAACTTGTCGTGTTTGGAGGAAAAAGAATACTGAGTTGCATCCATCCAACACCATACCTACTGTAAAGCATGGTGGTGGAAACATCATGCTTTGGGGCTGTTTCTCTACAAAGGGGCCAGGACGACTGATCCGGGTACATGAAAGAATGAATGGGGCCATGTATCGTGAGATTTTGAGTGCAAACCTCCTTCCATCAGCAAGGGCATTGAAGATGAAACGTGGCTGGGTCTTTCAACATGACAATGATCCAAAGCACACCGCCAGGGCAACGAAGGAGTGGCTTCGTAAGAAGCATTTCAAGGTCCTGGAGTGGCCTAGCCAGTCTCCAGATCTCAACCCTATAGAAAACCTTTGGAGGGAGTTGAAAGTCCGTGTTGCCAAGCGAAAAGCCAAAAACATCACTGCTCTAGAGGAGATCTGCATGGAGGAATGGGCCAATGTTGTGAACTGTGTTTCTGGGCTCCCTCTGGTGGTCACTAACGGTATTGTGTTAGGCATGTCTTGTTGCAGGCCTGAGCTCCAGCTGTGTCGTTAAGCAGCGGGTGTTCCCTATTTAAGTCTCCTCTGGACTCAGTCTCTTGCCTGGCATCGTTGTATCCAGACCTATATGGTCTCCTCCGGATTCCTTTCAGTCTGCCTCATGCAAGAAAAGCTAAGTCCGTTTTGTACAATTTGGATCGTTTGCATTATTCAGTGTTTTGTCCAGCTTGCTTTACATTTGATTTTCTGACTCGCTGGAAGCTCTAGGGGGCTGATATTCTCCCTCCACACCGTCAGTCGGTGTGGGGGTTCTTGAATGTTCAGCGTGGATGTTTTTGTAGGGTTTTCTGCTAACCGCATAGTCCACTATCTATTTTCTGCTATTTAGACTATTGAGCCTCACTTTGCTGAATCTAGTTCATCTCTACGTTTGTGCTTTCCTCTTGCCTCACCGTTATTATTTGTTGGGGGCTTTCTATATCTTTGGGGTTCAATTTCTCTAGAGGCAAGTGAGGTCTTATTTTTTCTCTCTAGGGGTAGTCAGTTCTCCGGCTGGCTCGAGACGTCTAGAACCAACGTAGGCACGTTCACCGGCTACTTTTAGTTGTTTGTGTTAGGATCAGGTATGCGGTTAGCCCAGTTTCCACCTCCCTAGAGCAGTATTTATATTTTTGCTATCTTGCCGGAATATCAGAGATCCTCTGCCATTGGGATCATAACAGAATGCCAGGCCGAAAGAAAATGTTTAATGCATCGCAGAAGCGGGATTAAAAAGAAGTTCTGAGTTTTTTTGGTTTTTTTTTTGTTTTGTTTTTTTGCTGCAGTTTGCCTAGCTTCTTCCATCCCCTTTTTCTCTGAGTGGCTGAAACTCTGCTGCAGATATGAATGTCCAGAATCCGACTTCTAGTGTGGATCAGCTTGCTGCTAGGGTGCAAAGCATTCAGGATTTTGTTATCCATAGCCCTATGTCTGAACCAAAAATACCTATTCCTGAGCCGTTTTTTGGAGATAGATCTAAATTCCTGAATTTTAGGAATAATTGTAAATTGTTTCTGTCTCTGAAACCTCGTTCCTCTGGTAATTCCGCTCAGCAAGTTAAGATTGTTATTTCCTTCTTGCGCGGCGACCCTCAGGATTGGGCCTTCTCTCTGGCGCCAGGAGATCCTGCATTGGTGAATGTTGATGCGTTTTTCCTGGCGCTTGGTTTGCTTTATGAGGAGCCTAATCTTGAAAATCAGGCTGAAAAAATGTTGTTGGCTATCTCTCAGGGTCAGGATGAAGCTGAGGTATATTGCCAAAAATTTCGAAAATGGTCCGTGCTTACTCAATGGAATGAGTGTGCACTGGCCGCAAATTTCAGAAATGGTCTTTCTGAAGCCATTAAAGATGTGATGGTGAGGTTTCCTATCCCTACAGGTCTGAATGATTCAATGGCTCTGGCCATTGAAATTGATCGACGTTTGCGGGAGCGCAAATCTGTTAATCCTTTGGCGGTGCTGTCTGAACGGTCACCTGATTCTATGCAATGTGACAGAATTTTGACCAGAGCCGAGCGACAAAATCATAGACGTCAAAATGGGTTGTGTTTCTACTGTGGTGATTCAACACATGTTATCTCAGCATGCTCTAAACGTTTAAAGAAAAAAGTTAATCCTGTCGCCATTGGTACTTTTCAGCCTAAGTTTATTTTGTCAGTGACTTTAATTTGTTCATTATCTTCTTACTCAGTTATGGCTTTTGTGGATTCTGGTGCTGCTTTAAGTCTGATGGATTTGTCGTTTGCCAAGTGCTGCGGTTTTGTCCTGGAGCCTTTGGAAAATCCTATTCCTCTTAGAGGAATTGATTCTACGCCATTGGCAGAGAATAAACCTCAGTATTGGACGCAAGTGACCATGTGCATGACTCCTGTACATCAGGAGGTGATTCGTTTTCTGGTACTGCATAAAATGCATGATGTTGTCGTTTTGGGTCTGCCATGGTTACAGGCCCATAATCCAGTTTTAGATTGGAAAGCTATGACTGTGTCTAGTTGGGGGTGTCAGGGGATTCATGGCGATTCTCCATTGGTGTCTATTGCTTCTTCTACTCCTTCTGAGATCCCAGAGTTTTTGTCAGACTTTCAGGATGTATTTAATGAGGCCAGGTCCAGTGCCCTTCCTCCTCATAGGGACTGTGATTGTGCTATAGATTTGATTCCTGGTAGTAAGTTTCCTAAGGGACGACTCTTTAATTTATCTGTGCCAGAGCATGCCGCGATGCGGAGTTATATAAAAGAGTCTTTGGAGAAGGGACATATTCGCCCATCCTCGTCCCCTCTTGGTGCAGGATTCTTTTTTGTGGGCAAGAAAGACGGGTCTCTGAGACCTTGTATTGATTATCGTCTTCTGAATAAGATCACGGTTAAATTTCAGTATCCTTTGCCATTGTTGTCTGATTTGTTTGCTCGGATTAAGGGATCCAGTTGGTTCACCAAAATAGATCTTCGTGGTGCGTATAACCTTGTGCGCATAAAGCAGGGAGATGAATGGAAAACGGCATTTAATACGCCTGAGGGTCATTTTGAGTACCTGGTGATGCCTTTCGGGTTATCTAATGCTCCTTCTGTGTTTCAGTCCTTCATGCATGACATCTTCCGGAAATATCTGGATAAATTTATGATTATTTATCTGGATGATATTTTGTTTTTTTCTGATGATTGGGAGTCCCATGTGAACCAGGTCAGGATGGTGTTTCAGGTTCTGCGGGAGAATGCTCTATTTGTGAAGGGCTCAAAATGTATCTTTGGGGTACAGAAGGTTTCTTTTTTGGGTTTTATTTTTTCCCCTTCTACTGTGGAGATGGACCCAGTCAAGGTCCGTGCCATTCATGACTGGACTCAGCCCACGTCTGTTAAGAGCCTGCAGAAGTTCTTGGGCTTTGCTAATTTTTACCGTCGTTTTATCGCTAATTTCTCCAGCGTGGTTAAACCTTTGACGGATATGACTAAGAAGGGTTCTGATGTTGCGAACTGGTCTCCTGCGGCCGTGGAGGCCTTTCGGGAGCTGAAGCGTCGGTTTACTTCAGCGCCAGTCTTGTGCCAGCCGGATGTCTCTCTTCCCTTCCAGGTTGAAGTTGATGCTTCTGAGATTGGTGCAGGGGCTGTTTTGTCGCAAAAAAGTTCTGATGGCTCCGTGATGAAGCCATGCGCCTTCTTTTCAAGGAAATTTTCGCCTGCTGAGCGGAACTACGATGTTGGTAATCGGGAGTTGTTGGCTATGAAGTGGGCATTTGAGGAGTGGCGACATTGGCTCGAGGGAGCTAGACATCGTGTGGTGGTCTTGACTGATCATAAAAATCTGATTTACCTCGAGTCTGCCAAGCGCCTGAATCCTAGACAGGCTCGTTGGTCGTTGTTTTTCTCCCGTTTTGACTTTGTGGTCTCGTACCTGCCTGGTTCGAAGAACGTGAAGGCTGATGCACTTTCTAGGAGTTTTGTGCCTGACTCTCCGGGAGTCTCTGAGCCGGCTGGTATTCTCAGAGAGGGAGTGATTTTGTCTGCCATTTCCGCAGATTTGCGACGAGGGCTGCAAAAATTTCAGGCTGATAGGCCTGATCGTTGTCCACCGAAGAGATTGTTTGTCCCTGATGGATGGACCAGCAGAGTCATTTCTGAGGTTCATTCTTCGGTGTTGGCGGGACATCCTGGGATTTTCGGTACCAGAGATTTGGTGGCTAGGTCCTTTTGGTGGCCTTCCTTGTCGCGGGATGTGCGTTCTTTTGTGCAGTCCTGTGGGATTTGTGCTCGGGCTAAGCCTTGCTGTTCTCGTGCCAGCGGGTTGCTTTTACCCTTGCCTATCCCAAAGAGGCCTTGGACGCACATTTCCATGGATTTCATTTCGGATCTTCCGGTATCTCGGAAGATGTCTGTCATCTGGGTGGTATGCGATCGTTTTTCTAAGATGGTCCATTTGGTGCCCTTGCCTAAGTTGCCTTCCTCCTCTGATTTGGTCCCTTTGTTCTTTCAGAATGTGGTTCGTTTGCATGGCATCCCTGTGAATATTGTATCTGACAGAGGATTCCAGTTTGTGTCCAGATTCTGGCGATCCTTTTGTGCTAGGATGGGTATTGATTTGTCTTTTTCGTCGGCTTTTCATCCTCAGACTAATGGCCAGACCGAGCGAACTAATCAGACGTTGGAGACTTACTTGAGATGTTTTGTTTCTGCTGATCAGGACGACTGGGTTACCTTTTTGCCACTGGCCGAGTTTGCCCTTAATAATCGGGCTAGTTCTGCCACCTTGGTTTCACCCTTTTTCTGCAACTCTGGTTTTCATCCTCGTTTCTCCTCGGGCCAGGTTGAACCTTCTGACTGTCCTGGGGTTGATTCTGTGGTGGATAGGTTGCAGCGGATTTGGAACCATGTGGTGGACAATTTGAAATTGTCACAAGACAAGGCCCAGCGTTTTGCCAACCGCCACCACGGTGTGGGTCCCCGACTTCGTGTTGGGGATTTGGTTTGGTTGTCTTCTCGGCATGTTCCTTTGAAAGTCTCCTCTCCTAAGTTCAAGCCTCGCTTTATCGGTCCTTATAAGATTTTGGAAATCCTTAACCCGGTGTCTTTTCGCTTGGACCTTCCAGCATCATTTGCTATTCATAATGTGTTCCATAGGTCCTTGTTGCGGCGGTACGTGGTGCCTATGGTTCCTGCTGTTGAGCCTCCTGCCCCGGTTTTGGTTGAGGGCGAGTTGGAGTACGTGGTGGAGAAGATTCTGGATTCTCGTATCTCTAGACGGAAACTCCAGTATTTAGTTAAATGGAAAGGCTATGGTCAGGAGGATAATTCCTGGGTTGTCGCCTCTGATGTTCATGCGGCTGATTTGGTTCATGCCTTTCACGCTGCTCATCCTGATCGCCCTGGGGGTCTTGGTGAGGGTTCGGTGACCCCTCCTCAAGGGGGGGGTACTGTTGTGAACTGTGTTTCTGGGCTCCCTCTGGTGGTCACTAACAGTATTGTGTTAGGCATGTCTTGTTGCAGGCCTGAGCTCCAGCTGTGTCGTTAAGCAGCGGGTGTTCCCTATTTAAGTCTCCTCTGGACTCAGTCTCTTGCCTGGCATCGTTGTATCCAGACCTATATGGTCTCCTCTGGATTCCTTTCAGTCTGCCTCATGCAAGAAAAGCTAAGTCTGTTTTGTACAATTTGGATCGTTTGCATTATTCAGTGTTTTGTCCAGCTTGCTTTACATTTGATTTTCTGACTCGCTGGAAGCTCTAGGGGGCTGATATTCTCCCTCCACACCGTCAGTCAGTGTGGGGGTTCTTGAATGTTCAGCGTGGATGTTTTTGTAGGGTTTTCTGCTAACCGCATAGTCCACTATCTATTTTCTGCTATTTAGACTATTGGGCCTCACTTTGCTGAATCTAGTTCATCTCTACATTTGTGCGTTCCTCTTGCCTCACCGTTATTATTTGTTGGGGGCTTTCTATATCTTTGGGGTTCAATTTCTCTAGAGGCAAGTGAGGTCTTATTTTTTCTCTCTAGGGGTAGTCAGTTCTCCGGCTGGCTCGAGACGTCTAGAACCAACGTAGGCACGTTCACCGGCTACTTTTAGTTGTTTGTGTTAGGATCAGGTATGCGGTTAGCCCAGTTTCCACCTCCCTAGAGCAGTATTTATATTTTTGTTATCTTGCCGGAATATCAGAGATCCTCTGCCATTGGGATCATAACAGGCCAACATACCAACAACAGTGTGTGGCAACCTTGTGAAGACTTACAGAAAACGTTTGACCTCTGTCATTGCCAACAAAGGATATATTACAAAGTATTGAGATGAAATTTTGTTTCTGACCAAATACTTATTTTCCACCATAATAAGCAAATAAAATGATAAAAAAACAGAAAATGTGATTTTCTGGATTTTTTTTCCTCAGTTTGTCTCCCATAGTTGAGGTCTACCTATGATGTAAATTACAGACGTCTCTCATCTTTTTAAGTGGTGGAACTTGCACTATTGCTGACTGACTAAATACTTTTTTGCCCCACTGTAACACAGGCCACGCAGTATATAATACAGGCCACGCAGTATATAACAGTGGCCATGCAGTATATAACACAGCCCTCGCAGTATATAACACTGTTCACGTAGTATATAACACTGCCCACGTAGAATACAGCCGCCACGCAGTATATAACACAGCCCACGTAATATACAGCACAGCCCACACAGTATATAACACACGCCACGCAGTATATAACAGTGGCCGCGCAATATATAACAGCCCACGTAGTATATAACACTGCCCACTTAGTATATAGCAGCCACGCAGTATATAACACTGCCCACGTAATATATAGCACAGCCCACGCAGTATATAACACAGCCCACGCAGTATATAACACTGGCCATGTAGTATATAGCAGCCACGCAGTATATAACATAGCCCACGTAGTATATAGCAGTGTGGACACCATATCCATGTTAAAAAAAATAATTAAAATAAAAAATAGTTATATACTCACCTCCGGCGTCCAGCGAAGCTGTCCCGATGCGTGCGCTGCTGCCAGCTTCCGTTCCCAGAGATGCATTGCGAAATTACCCAGATGACTTAGCGGTCTTGCGAGACCGCTAAGTCTTCTGGGTAATTTCACAATGCATCTCTGAGAACGGAAGCCACGTGCGCATTGGCGGACGACGGAAGGTGAGAATAGCAGTTTTTTTGTTTTTTTATTATTTTTAACATTAGATCTTTTTACTATTTCTGTGTGATGTGCAATATGTTAGTATTTGGGGCCCCATTTTAAACTTTTGCCTAGGGCCCCACTTTGCCTAAAACCGGCCCTGCACCCTGGCGACATGATCCAATCTATCCCCACTGGTCAGTTCTTACGGCTTCTGAGATTATGTTCCACCCATGATGATTTTCTTATACAGGCTGAAGAGCTTAAAAGAAGGTTGGTCGAACGTGGTTATAGCAACCGCATGATCAAAAAAGCCTTCAATAGTGCAAAACATACATCTAGACATACCCTCCTGTGAGACTAGAAACAAGAAGGATCGGGATATTGTCCGATTTGTTGCTAATAGTGTTGAGCATTCCAATACCGCAAGTATCGGGTATCGGCCGATATTTGCTGTATCGGAATTCCGATACCGAGTTCCGATATTTTTGTGATATCGGAATCGGAAGTTCCCAGTGTATGGTTCCCAGGGTCTGGAGGAGAGGAGACTCTCCTTCAGGCCCTGGGATCCATATCCATGTAAAAAATAAAGAATTAAAATAAAAAATATGGATATACTCACCCGTCCGGCGGCCCCTGGACCTTACCGATGTAACCGGCAGCCTCCGTTCCTAAGAATGAGGAGTTTAGGACCTGCGATGACGTCGCGGCTTGTGATTGGTCGCGTGAGAGGTCACATGAGCGGTCACGCGACCAATCACAAGCCGCGACGTCATCGAAGGTCCTAAACTCCTCATTCTTAGGAACGGAGGCTGCCGGTTACATCGGTAAGGTCCAGGGGCCGCCGGACGGGTGAGTATATCCATATTTTTTATTTTAATTCTTTATTTTTTACATGAATATGGATCCCAGGGCCTGAAGGAGAGTTTCCTCTCCTTCAGACCCTGGGAACC
The DNA here is from genome assembly GCF_051348905.1 of Ranitomeya variabilis. Lineage (NCBI taxonomy): Eukaryota > Metazoa > Chordata > Amphibia > Anura > Dendrobatidae > Ranitomeya > Ranitomeya variabilis. The sequence continues at coordinate 229,157,866 of NC_135233.1, forward strand.
ATCCAGGATACCTTCCGATACTTGTGTCCCATTGACTTGCATTGGTATCGGGTATCGGTATCGGCGATATCCGATATTTTTTGGATATCGGCCGATACCGATACCTTTGAGTACCGGAAGGTATCGCCCAACACTAGTTGCTAATTTTCACTTTCAGTTTCCATTGATGTGAAGGATTCTGGATAAATCCTGGCACATCCTTAAGGCTGACCCAATGATTTCCCGATTCTTACCTGAGAGGGCTGGCATTGCAGCCAGACGATCTAGAAATCTGCGGGACCTTTTGGTCCATAGTCATTATACCAACGAACCAGTGACAACATTTCTTGATTCTATGGCGAGGAGACATGAATGTGGTCCTTGTGGCCGCTGCGTCGCTTGTCCTTACATCGACCGATGCGATACATTTACTAATTCTAGTGGATCCCGCAAATTTACTATGAGAAAGTGGATCATGTGTACCAGCAGAAATATTATCTATTACACATTATGCCCATGTAATAAAATTTACGTTGGTATGACAACACGTCAACTAAAAGTACGGATTAGAGAGCATGTGTGGAGTATCGCCGCAGCTGCCACGAATGAGGACATATCCATGTTGAAAACATTACCCCACCATTGCAGGAAATTTCATGGATGCGATGCCAGTCTTCTCAGAATTAGGGGTATTGACATGCTTGAGGTCGGGATTTGGGGCGGTGGAGTCTTCAAACGACTTGCCCAGCTAGAATCCAGATGGATTTGGACCCTTGACACGGTCCATCCAATGGGACTTCATGAGAATATTAGTTATACCCCCTTCTTGTGATCACTGTCTAATGCTGATCACAGTAACCATTGTTTCCCAAGGTGCTGTTGTATTTATTTGTGTTTTATGTTTTTTATTGTTTAGTTTTAGATTGCATACCTGCACATTTTCATCTTGGTCTCTTCATCATGTGGACTGTAATTATACCTTAGTAGTGATCTTGACTGCAATCTTTATGAAGATTCAAGGAACCCTACTGTCTTGGAATATGGAGAGATATTGTATTCCTGCATGGCTATGTAAATTTATATATGTTTATGCTGTTCCGTTTTGACATTAAGATTGTTAATTATGGTACTGGTATATGTATTCATTTTGTGATGGTTTCCACCGACTATGATACAGTGGTTCTTTGATCTTGATTATTTGTGCCCAGGGCCGGACTGGCCATCGGGCAGTTCTGGCAAATGTCAGAAGGGACGGTGCGAGTAGTGAGCCGCTGTGCGCCGATTCACCCTTCCCCTCCCCAGCGCCGACGCTGCCGCATTCAACTGTACCGGCGTCTATGACGCCGGTACAGTTGAATGCAAAGATGGAGGAGAGAGCGTCACCTGACGCTCCCTCTCCCATCATTCCCCGCTCTGCCTCTGACACTGTGGGTGCGTTATGTGGGCTCTGCTGTATACTGCTATGTGGGCTGTGCTATACACTACTTTGTGGGCTCTGCTGTATACTACTATGTGGGCTCTGCTGTATACTGCTATGTGGGCTGTGCTATACACTACTATGTGGGCAGTGCTGTATACTGCTATGTGGGCTCTGCTGTATACTGCTATGTGGGCTGTGCTATACACTACTATGTGGGCTCTGCTATACACTACTATGTGGGCTGTGCTATACACTACTATGTGAGCTCTGCTGTATACTACTATGTGGGCTGTGCTATACACTACTATGTGGGCTCTGCTGCATACTACTATGTGGGCTCTGCTGTATACTACTATGTGGGGAGTGCTGTACACTACTATGTGGGCAGTGCTGTATACTACTATGTGGGCTGTGCTATATACTACTATGTGGGCAGTGCTGTATACTACTGTGTGGGCTCTGCTGTATACTGCTATGTGGGCTGTGCTATACACTACTATGTGGGCTCTGCTGTATACTACTATGTGGGCTCTGCTGTATACAACTATGTGGGCAGTGCTGTATACTACTATGTGGGCTGTGCCATATACTACTATGTGGGCAGTGCTGTATACTACTATGTGGGCTGTGCTATATACTACTGTGTGGGCTCTGCTGTATACTACTATGTGGGCAGTGCTGTATACTACTATGTGGGCAGTGCTATATACTACTATGTGGGCTGTGCTGTATACTGCTACGTGGGCTGTGCTGTATACTGCTACGTGGGCTGTGTTACCTGCTATATGGTTGTACTATATACTATGGGGGGTATATTATATTCTATGGGGAGGCTGTGTTATACTATGGGGGGCTGCATTATTTTCTGTGGGGGCTACATTATATATTATGGGGAGGTGGACTGTATTATATTCTATGGGGTGGCTGCATTATACTCTGGGGTGGCTGCATTATACTCTGGGGTGGCTGCATTATATTCTGTAGGGTGGTGGCTGAATTATACTATATGTGGGCTGCATTATACTGTATCGAGGATTATGGGGAATATGTTATACTATATGAAGAACTATGAGGTGCATTATACTATGGGAAGTGAATTGTACTACATGGATGACTATGGCGGTGCATTATACTATATGGAGCACTATGAGGAGTGTATTATGCTATATGGAGGACTATGAGGAGTGTATTATGCTATATGGAGGACTGAGCAGTGTATTTTAATATATGGAGGACTATAGGGAGTGTATTATACTATATGGAGGACTGTGGTGCACATTATAATATATGGAGGACTATGGGGTGTATTTTACTAAACAAGTAAAATGCTGCATATTCAGATTGTTTATGCTGGAACAAAAATCTTTGTTCACAGCAGCACATCGCCAGTGTTAACTGTAGATGTGCTGCTGATAACATGATACTGTATGGTGATCTGTTAGTGATCGTTCTGTCCCATCATTATTCCTCAGCTGGTGGAAAGAGGCCGGGAAACAAGTGTTGAACAACTTCAGTATTGTTGATCAAACTCATTTAGCGGCCTGAACTTAGCGCATGTAAATACAACCGAAATGCTTTTGTGTGATGTGCAATATGTTAGCATTTGGGGCCCCATTTTAAACTTTGCCTAGGGCCCTGCCTACAAGTGTGCAAAGATATTATACAGTTACCATGTGACAAGTGGGCCTGTGTAACTTCAAATGCCAGGGCTGAATTTTAGTCCCAGTCCGGCCCTGTGTGTGCCCTTGTTGGGTTGAATAATTGCTCATGGCGGTTTTATAGTGACTTTGTCTAAATTTATAGTTTGAATTATTTACCGGATCATTTTTGCACTATGTATTTATTGTGAACTGTTTGAATGGACTAGTATATGAGCAGAGTCAATATACTTTTGCCATGCTATTCTGGGGTAATGCTACTCCTTCTGGAGCGTAATATCGGCACTCCATATATGATTTGTAATTTGTGGTTAATATTACATTATATGGGGTTGTGTAATACTTCCTGTCAATATATACATACTGTATATGCCGTTGTTGTCACCTTTGGTATAACGATGTACCGTATTTTCTGGTGTATAAGACGACTGGGCGTATAAGGCGACCCCCCAACTTTTCCATATAAAATATGGAGTTTGGGATCTTATACGCCCAGTCGTCTTATACGGCGTGTGCGGTCCGAATGGTTCCCAGGGTCTGGAGGAGAGGAGAATCTCCTTTAGGCCCTGGGATCCATATTCAGGTAAAAAAAAAAAGAATAAAAATGAAAAATACGGATATACTTACCCTCCGACGGCCCCCGGCTCTCAGCGGTGCAAGCGCAACCGCGACGTCATTTCCAGCCTTCGCGCAATGCATCCTTGGGAACGGAGGCCGCCGCTTGCACCGCTGAGAGCCCGGGGCCGTCGGAGGGTAAGTATATCCATATTTTTTATTTTTCTTCTTTTTTTTTACATGAATATGGATCCCAGGGCCTGAAGGAGAGTCTCCTCTCCTCCAGACCCTGGGAACCATCCAGGACTGCTCCCTGCACACGCCGTGCCCGGCGTATATGACGACCCCCCGACATTTGAGACGATTTTCAGGGGTTAAAAAGTCATCTTATACGCCGGAAAATACGGGTAATTCTTTTTTCACTGATATTTATTTATGTAACATATTGGTATAGTTGGTTACATTGTTTGACCGTATATAATTGTTATTATCTGTGCCTCATGAATATTGATTACAATCTCTGTAATAATACGTTTGCTGTCAGTCTCTCTCTTGGCACTGCTGCGCCTGCTGGCTTCCGTACTGCAAGTCATGTAGTTGTGATCACGTGGGGCCCCCGTGGCTTCATTCCTCCTGCTCAGTGGTGCTGATGCCAGCCGGTGCCACGGTTGTCATGGCGACGTGTGACGACTTCCTGTTCACGTATGTGGTGCGTTTCCAGGCTCAGCCTTCTTAAACTTACAACATTATTGTATTGCATGCCCCCTGACGAAGGTGCTTCTCTGAAACGCGCGTTGGGGCTGAGGAGCGCCCCCTGGACATCTAGACCACATCTATTATAAGGTGACTTTACTGATTATATGCATTGATTTATTCATATGTGCCTCAGAATGCTATCAACCCTGAGGAGTGATTATGGTGGACTATACCAACTGCAAATCAGCAGTGGTTGTATTTATAGGCTGCCTCTTTGTATTTTGGTGCAATAGTATGATAAATTAGAGAGGCTACTGATTACCACATGTTCACCACTAGATGCTCAGTGAGACGCGCCTCCTTTGCACAGCATTTTTTTAGGTTTATGGTTTTTCACCTGTGTCTGTAATTTTTAAAAAATAAAGTTTGTTATATTTTGAGTAATTTGGACCAAAATATCATCCTTTCTTTGTGTGTTGGTTTTTCCTCCCATGTTGCCTGGGGAAAGGAATGAGAAACCGGACCAACCTCATCACCTGGGTAGGAGGGGCCAGGTAAAAGAAAAAAAGCGCTCAGCGACAGGCAGTTTGGCGAACCAGCAGCGTGCGGCAGGGTGAGCAGTGTGCTCTGTCTCCCGAGCTCCGACGCTGCGGCAGGCTGTGTTTGTCAGCTCCCTCCATCTGCCACGTGACCGATGGAGAGAGAGGTGCCGTGCGCCCAGTGACTGTAGGAGAGAGAGGTGCCATGTACTCGGAGACCGTGAGTACCGCGCACATGCAGAAGGGAGAAAGCCGGGTACCAGACATACGCTTGCCAGTTGCTGTACTTGTTGCTGGGAGGCTAAAGTAGCCAAGGACACTCTCAAGGAACATAACTACACACAAAGAAAAAGGAGAGCAAAAAAGTCCCAAGAATAAAATACAATATTTATTCAGAAACATAAACAATACAATTAAAATAAGTAGTAATAATCAATTGAAGATAAAGCGAAATGGTGAATTTCACAGGTGTAAGACACGGAGTCCACCAGAGTTTTAGTGGAGGGGGGGGGGCAGAAAACAGCAGCAAATAAAGTGCAAGTGCAACCCAGAAATAGGTGTTCCCATATTAATATAACACATGGAGTTTGAAACAAGCCTATTAGCAGGTAACCATTGTGGGAAAGTCAAATTACTCATATAAGGCAAAAATAGGCACAATAGATGCTGGATATCAGCACCAGACAGTCATATTAGCAAACTAGTAAGGAAGTGTATATCACTTTAAGGGAACTTAATGTATCCCCCCCTCCACTAGAACTCTTGTGGACTCAGTGTCTTACACCTGTGATATTCACTATTTCTCTTTATCTTCAATTGACTATTGCTACTTATTTTAATTGTATTGTTTATGTTTCTGAATAAATATTGTATTTTATTCTTGGGACTCTTTTGCTCTCCTTTATCTTTGTGTGTAGTTATGGGGCCAGTCTGTAGCCTCTCTGTAGACTCTGGTACATGGTCAATTTTTGTGAGATAATATTGTTCCTCCAGTCACTGACATACATCTCCTGGCCCTCGTCCACCATGTTCCTAATTCTGGCTTTTGTCAGACAGCTGTGATTGTTGTCTTGGTCCAGTTGAGTTTGAGTGAACTGTTCCAGGGGTCCTGTTTCGTGTGGACCATTTACCTGTAGCACTACTCTGTATATAATGAATCTATTGTATTTGTTTATGAATTACGGATATAGAATTTAATTGATGTATTGACTGATGCACCTATAAATATTTGGCATATGCACTTTAATCCCTTAGTGACCGAGCCAAATTTTTTAAATCTGACCATTGTCATTTTATGTGGAAATAACTCTGGAATGCTTCAACAAATCCCAGTGATTTTGAGATTGTTTTTTTTTTTTTGTGGAACATTATAATTTTCGATAATGGTAATTTAAGGTCAATATTTTTGTGTTTATAAAAAAAAATATCAGAAATTTGTAAAAAATGTAAAAAAAAATAGCAATTTTCAAACTTTGAATGATTATCCCTTTAATCCAGATAGTCATACCATAGAAAAATATTAATAAATAACATTTCCCTCATGTCTGCTTTACATCAGCACCATTTGTAAAATGTTATTTTATTTTATTAGCATTTTAGGAGGTTTAAAAATGTAGCAGCAATTTTTCATTTTTTCGAGTAAATTTACAAAATTTATTTTTTTACGGACTTATCCAGGTTTGAAGTACCTTTAGGGGTCCTATATTTTGAAAACCCCCCAAATGTAATACCATTTTAAAAACAGCATCCCTCGATATATTGAAAATTGCTGCCAGGTAGTTTATTTACCCTTCGGGTGATTTTCAGGAATTAATTCAAAGTGACATGATAGGAATGAAAAAGTGTATTTTTACCACCTGACTGTCGCTAACTTCTGAACAGGCCGCTGTAGCCGGTAGACTCTAAGGCAACTTTCACACTAGTCTGTCGGTACGGGCCGTCGCAAACAGTCGGCCCGACGTACCGACGGACAGTGTGTTAATGTAGCACAACATGGGCAGCGGATGCAGTTTTACAAGGCATCCGCTGCCCATTTTGAGATCCGAGGAGAAGGGGGCGGAGTTTCGGCCGCGCATGCACGGTCGAAAATGGCGGACACGACGCACAAAAAAAGTTACATAGAACTTTTTTTGTGCCGACGGTCCGCCAAAACATGACGCATCCGTCACACGACGGATGCGACATGTGGCAATCCGTCGCAATGCGTCGCTAATGCAAGTGTATGGAGAAAAAACGCATCCTGCGGGCAACTTTGCAGGATACGTTTTTTCTCCAAAACGACGCATTGCGACTTGCGTCACATGACACTAATGTGAAAGTAGCCTAAGGCCGCTACTATTTGGCTGTGAATTGCCATGGTAAACATCAGGACCACACAATTATGTTCTACGGGTGCTGATGGGGATAAAGAGGAAGCCCCACATTCTGTTAACCATTTATATGATGTAGTCACTATTGACAGCAGCATCTAAGGGGTTAAACAGATATGGACTGTGTCAACACTGATCGTGGCTAGTGCAGCAAGTTATCAGCTATAGTGTACAGCCAACAGCTGCTGGAATGTCTCCTGTATGGGGATGCTATTCTCTTATATCTCAGGTTACTAAAAAGACCTATTGGCAGTCATTAAGGGGTTAACGCTGCTGGAGAAAGGTCCTCAATTGGACTGAAACGTTGCCGTCACTATGGGCTATTAACTTTTTTATTCTCAATTTTGGGAGTTCTGCCTTCATTTTTGAACGTATATTGGAGGATTGGTTTATGCCTGCAGGGCTCTACACCCCTGATCCCCCCCCTCCCTTTTTTTTTCGCTGGTGCTGCCTTGTTTCTTTTTTTTTATTTCTACCTATCTATCTGTGTCATGGGTCTACCACGACAGAGGAGCAAGAAGACCAGAGCATCTGATTTCTCTTACTCCTGCACTAGTTAAAAGCACTTCACCTTCATGTTAAATGATGCAGGTTTCTTTTACCAGTACAGAGGTTAATCTGCTCAGTTGAGAGCTCCTGGAATTTTTCCTGTATTAAAACTCTCAGCTGCTCACTGTTGGCCACTCCCATCTCCTATATAATCTGGGCCCTGGCTAGCACTCATTAGAGACATAGCTTTGTCATGATCTGGGTCGGAGTTTCCTATGTTTCTCCTGCTCTGGCCTGGTCATGGTGGGGTTAACTATTTCTGCCTCTCTTTGATTTGGGAGTGACTATTTCTTGGTGCTCTTGCTGGCAGCTTGTGTCAGTGATAGTTTTCGGCTCGCTGGGACTGCTACCTGGGAAGCCCCTGTGTTCCTTTTGCCGCAGACCTCCCTTACCTGTACCTGACCTGTCTCCTGTACCTGACCTAGTTTGACTCTGGTGTGTATCCCCTCCATTTGTGACTCGGCTATAACTCTGACTTCGTCTCTTGTTTTCCATCTTTGTTACCACACGTCTGTCTGGCTTTTAACCTTTTGGCTTACTCTGACTCCGTTCTCTGTCTCACGTCTCTGGTACCTTTGCTCCTGGCTGGTTCGGACCCTCAGCTTGTATTTTGACCACGAGTTCTGTTTTCCCCTTTAAACTATACGCTTACCGACTGTTACTGACTTGTTTCGTTTTGACCACTCTCTGTCGCCACCTGGTGGCTCTCAGGTGTTTGTTCCAGAGGGGACTGTCTGAACATTTAAAGGATGCTCTGGCTTTCCATCCTTCACCCAGTTCCTTGGAAGAGGCCATGACTCAGGCTGTCCACATAGATCAGAGGTTACGAGAGAGAGGAGTCATGCAACGGGAGGCTCCTTTTCTTCCTGGTAAGCCAGAGTCTTTGCCACCTGTTGAGTCCATGGAAGTGGGAACCATCACTCTCAAAGAAAAGGAGAGGAGACATCAGCGACTTGGCAAACTCTGTTTCTACTACGGAGATCCCGGACATTGGAAAATGGACTGTCCTTCCTGCTCACCGACTAACAAGCGACTGAATCTGGGTGATTGTCGTGGTGGTCACCCATATTCACAGGTACCTTTTTTTTTTTCATTTTCAAAGATATTGTTGAAAGTGGAACAAGCTGTTATGGACTGTGTTTTTGCTACCTCGGCTTTTGTGGACTGCGGGTCCTCCATGAATTTTATTGACTCCAAACTGGTGGCCACCTGTAAGGCTACTTTCACATTAGCGTTTTTGGCTGCACGTCGCAATGCGTCGTTTAGGGGAAAAAACGCATCCTGCAAAGTTGTCTGCAGGATGCGTTTTTTCCCCATAGACTAACATTACCGACGCATTGTGAGGCAGTGCCACACGTCGCAACCGTCGTGCGACGGTTGCATCGTGTTTTGGCGCATCGCCGCCACAAAAAAGCGTCACATGTAGCTTTTTTTTTTTTTTGTAAATTCTTTATTTAAGAATAAATGGTACAGAAATAAGAAGGTATAAGATTATCATATATGAAGAATAACAACAAACATTTTTCAAATGCTTAGAGTTAACAAGGAGGGTAGCAAAGGGTAGGAAAGGAAAGGGGGAGGGGTGGTAAAACTTGGTAGACTAGGAACGAGAATAAATGGGAGGAGGGGGAGGGAGTTGGGAAAGGAAGGACAGGAGGGGTGGGGGGGAGAGTATTGCACTAACACAGTATTCAGTGGTACCATAGATAACGTCTAGAAAAAGAGCAAGTAAGTTCAACAGAAATATAACCAGTTTCTATAGATAACCTATAAGGCACAATTCAAAGACTCGAGCAAAGTCAGCAATAGCCGCCTATACCTCTTTCCAGGGGGCCCAAATTTTCATATACAAATCATGGGTGTTCATTTCCCAGCTAGATAACTCTTCAAGCCTAGAAATTTGGTCAATTTTGGACAGCCATTCTGATATTGTTGGGGGGGGGGGGGGTGTCATCTCTCCAGTGTAAAGTGATTAGGTGCTTTGCGGCGCTAATCAAGAGTGGTAAAAGTTTGTGTTTCTTTGGTCTGTAATTGCTAGATGGACAAGAAAGTAGAACCTCAGGAGCCTGTAGATTTGTTTGGGTTAACCCTAGTTTCCTGAGGAACTTATTAATCTCCTCCCAGAATTCAGACAATTTGGGGCAGTCCCAGAAAATATGAGTGTGATGGCCTAAAGAACCATGACATCTCCAACATGAATTGTCATCCGTCAATCTACATGTAATGTTTTTTTTGTGCGTCGAGACCGCCATTTTCGACCGCGCATGCGCGGCCGAAACTCCGCCCCCTCCTCCCCGGACCTTACAATGAAGCAGCGGAAGCGTCTTAAGACTGCTTCCGCTGCTAACGTCGGGCATTTTCTTCACAGTATGCGTCGGTACGTCGGGCCGACGCAGCGCGACGGCCCCGTACTGACGCTAGTGTGAAAGCAGCCTAAGTTAGGGACAGTTAGGCTGGAGACTCCCATTAAACTTGTGGCTATCAATTCTTCACCTATCGCAAAGAATGGGGTTAATTTAATCTCTGAGGAGTTTACCCTCAAGGTGGGGGCCTTACACCAGGAGCGTATGTCATGCTTTGTCCTGGACAATCTCCCGGCTGGACTGGTTTTCCATGGTTACAACTACATAACCCGGTTATTGACTGGGGGTTCCAGGATATTGTAAAGTGGGGACTTAATTGTTCTAAATGTTGCCTTTTTTTGGTGTCTGTGTCATCTGTCAGTCTCGAGGGTATTCCGGAGTACCTGAGAGACTTTGAGGATGTGTTCTCGGAAAAAGAGGCTGAGGCTTTACCACCACACCGCTCATTTGATTGTACTATAGACCTTGTTTCTAATGCTAAATTGCCCAAGGCCCATTTATACAATGTATCTGGTCCCGAGAGATCTGCTATGAAAGAATTCATCTCTGAGAGTCTTCGTAAAGGGCACATTCGCCCCTCTGTATCCCCTGTGGTGGCTGGGTTCTTTTTTGTTAAAAAAAAAAAAAGATAGTAGTCTGCACCCATGCCTCGATTTCTGAGAGCTAAATAAGATTACTGTGAGGAACACTTATCCTCTCCCGCTTATCCCTGATTTGTATAACCAACTGTCTGGGGCCAAGTGGTTTTCTAAATTAGACCTCCGTGGGGCATACAATCTTATCCGTATACGTGAGGGGGATGAGTGGAAAACTGCTTTTCTCACCTCAGAGGGACTGTTTGAGAATTTGGTTATCCCTTTCGGTCTGACTAATGCGCCAGCAGTTTTCCAGAATTTTATCAATCATGTCTTATCTGACTTCATTGGGCGCTTTATGGCCGGTTTCACATTTGCGGTTGTGTCCGCAATGTTTCTTCCGCAAATATCCGCATGCGTTGTGTATTCCTATCTTTAACATTAGGGACGCATGCGTTTGCGATCGTTCACGTTTTACCGCGTTTGACGCCGCATGCGTCGTTACGTCGTCTGCGGCTTGTCGTGGAAATGCAACATGTAGTAATTTTTAGAGGCATCAATTTGCCGCCTGGAAATGTATGCGGTCGATTGCGCAAGGAATGCGCCAAAAAACCGCTGTCTATATGAACGCATGCTTTTACAAGCACATGCATTTGCTTGTGTTCGTGAACGCATGCATTCCACAAGAGAAAAACATGTCTAGACACTGATAAGCCACCCCTCACATACAAGGTGATAAAGGGACGGAGTGGACATTTGCAGGTCATTACTCAGCAGACACAGAAGCAGACGAGACGCAGGCTACATCCTTGGAGGAAAACAGGACACTGAACAATGTGAGTATATCCTATCCAATGCCTTTATTTTCAATTTTCTGTCTCTACATGTCCTAATTTCTGCCATTTCTTTCTTTCTTTCTGCATGCATCAGAATGTCTTCTTCTTCTGATGAGGAGCAACGTCCTGGGCCTTCTGAAGTAGAACATGTCAGTGAGGTGAGTACTTGCCTCCTCAGATTGGTAAGTATTCACTGTCACATCTACACATATGACAATTTTGGTTTTTCATTTGTTAGAGCTCTTCTTCTACTGCGGCTGAGACTGGGCAGGAGCAGCGGAGTCACGGTCGGGTGGCAAGGTGGCAGCGTGTATGTATACAAGGCTGACTGTTTACTGTAACCTCACTTTACTATTCTTGAATCTTCCTTTCTTTACTTTCCTCTTTCTTTACATTTTTCTTCTGGACTCCTTTTTTATCTTGACTTTCCTTATTCATGCTATTTCTCAGCCTCTGTTTTCTTTCTTTTCCTTATGTTAATGTATGCAACATTTAATGTCTTCATTTATGCAGTGTGAAGCAGCAGAGACCTTGGGCGTGCTCACACAACTGTGTGTGGTGAAAGAAACTCTCAGGAGTTTCTCTCATCACACACAGTTGTGTGAGCACGGCCAAAAGTCCTCTTTCTGACCTTTTTTTTTTTTTTAACAGTGGCCAAAGTGAAAACACGTTGGCGTTCGATGAAGGACCGCTTCAACAAGGACCTGCATCAAGAGAGTTGTGTTCCCAGTGGTTCAGGAGCAAGGATCAGAAAATACAAATACCATCGCGTTCTGGCATTTTTAAGACCGGTCCTTGCCCAGAGAACGTAAGTATTTTCCCCTTGCATTTGGTTGTATTGTATTGCCATAATCTGTATATTTCTTTTCCACAGGATTTTGCGTCTGGTTAATTCTTGGTATTAATTTTCTCTTTTCTTTTTTCACAGCACATGGAGCACTACTGTTGGCCCAGGTTCTGGAGCGGTCCTTCATCAGACAGCCATGGACCCGTCCCAGCCATCCAGCAGCGCTGCAGCAAGTGGGCCTGCCACACTAACTGGAGACCAGGAAGCTGGTCCATCAGGTGTTCCCCTTTCCCAGTCCTCTGCCACTGCCTGTTTTTTTGGGGGCTCCTCCCGGCAGCGGCAGAGGGCATCGGACAGGTCCCTCATGAGTTTTTGCACTTGAGCTTGGTTTTTCACGAAGGACTCAAGGCTTTGGGTGACCGAATGGATATTTCACTTAGCCACATGAATACACGTATCCAGGAGGTCACCAAAAGCCTTGACCAAGTAAAAGCCGACCTCCAGAGGCCAGCACATCATTTTTTTAACCAAATTGAGCAGGGCATGTCGGGACACCTTACTCCTGATCTCCAGCTGAGTGTCATGCAGGCCTGCAATGCTGCTTACGTGCAGGCTATGCAGCAGAGTCGGTATTTTCAGCAGACAGTGGCAGCATATCCACCTGTGCCTTCACTGTCACGATTATCCTCAATGCCGACCTCTGCTGCATATCACTGCACGGCCACCTCTATTCCTAGCAGTGCTGGACACCAGTACAGCACCACCACCATGCTGAGTGCTGTTGGACATCCCACCGCCACCACCATGACAACCGCTGCTCCTGCTTGGACCTCCTCCACTGACACCACGTTGCAGCAGGACCCTGGCATGGCCTTCCGTACCGCCACCACCACGATGCAGCAGGACCCTGGCATGGCCTTCCGTACCGCCACCACCACGATGCAGCAGGACCCTGGCATGGCCTTCCATACCGCCACCACCACGATGCAGCAGGACCCTGGCATGGCCTTCCGTACCGCCGCCACCACGATGCAGCAGGACCCTGGCATGGCCTTCCATACCGCCACCACCATGATGCAGCAGGACCCTGGCATGGCCTTCCGTACCGCCACCACCACGATGCAGCAGGACCCTGGCATGGCCTTCCGCTCTACGAGCGCTATGGACTCTGGCATGGCTGCACGTTCTACGAGCACTATGGACTCTGGCATGGCTGCACGTTCTACGAGCACTATGGACTCTGGCATGGCTGCACGCTGTACGAGCACTATGGACTCTGGCATGGCTGCACGCTCTACGAGCACTATGGACTCTGGCATGGCTGCACGTTCTACGAGCACTATGGACTCTGGCATGGCTGCACGCTGTACGAGCACTATGGACTCTGGCATGACTGCACGCTCTACGAGCACTATGGACTGTGACACAGTTCAGCCGGACCCTGAAAGGTCACCCACCACGACCATGCCACACCATATGAGCCCACCGAGGCTTCCCAGAACCCGGCAATCCCCCCAAAAAAAACAAAAAAAAAAAAACAGCGGACTCTAAGTATTCCTCCCCCTTCACCTCCCAGTGTGTCTGTAATGTCAGGTTTGTCTCACCCTTCCAGTGCGACTCAAGCCTCTCGTGTGTCAAGCCCCATCCCCGGACTACCAGACCCCACTAGTTTCATTGCCCCTTCTCCTGCCACCTCTGCGTCGTCCATGGTTAGCCAGGCCTCAGTGCTTCACACCCCCCGTTTACATCACTCTACCACAAGCCGGCGCAGTTAAATAAATATTTTTGTTGTTTAAAAATAAAAACAAATTTTTTTTGGCACAATTGTTTGGTTTACTGTGTCTTTTGCCGCCGGCAACACACACCGTGCGCCAAATAAACTTCGCCACACACTTTATTTTTTGGCCACATCATATCTCCAGTAGTTAGCAAATAAAAGACTGCAGCTTTGTGTGTCTTTAGTAAAGAGATATGAGGTGGGCCAAAAAATTAATTAATGTATTATCTCCATAATCTCTTCCTTCTGCTTAGTCAGTGACTAGTGTAGCAGTCTGAAGAGAAAATGGCAGAAATACAATGCAGACCTCTACTGAACAGGTAAGGTGTCAAAAAAAATATTAGTTAGGACACCTGACCTGGTGAGTGGAGAACTGCCTTGTATAACCTCCATTTTCTCTTCTGTGTACGTAATCTATTCCACACAAAGTGAAGGGACAATGGTGGTCACACACTGCATATCTATGCTCACAGGTGTCAGAAGTAGTGAATTCATGAGGCTGTTATATGTGCATCATGAATTCATTATTTCTGACACCTGACTTGATGACTATAGATCTCTTTAGTGTGACAGTCATTGTCTCTTCAGTCTGTGTCCAATGGATACTGCAGAACAGAATCAGGACGCAATGACGTCAACAAGCTTACCACTAAAGCAACATGGCTGCCGTCACACTAGCAGTATGTGGTCAGTGTTTTATATCAATATTTGTAAGTCAAATCAAGGAGTGAACAAATTATAGGTAAATGATGATATTAACATAATAACTAGCACCTCTGCCTTTATCACCCACTCCTGGTTTTGGATTACATATACTGATATTAAAGACAGACCAAATACTGCCAGTTTTAGGACAGCCTTGGTTTGTAGAGGAAATACATAGGAGACATGGTCAACACAAACAAAAATAAAGTTTATTAATGAGACATATTATTCACATTTAAGAAAATTACTTGTACAGATAAAATTACAACAGGACATTTACACAACATTGTCCTGCCATGACACACGTCCAATATCAGAATAAAAAAAGGCAGCAAATTGGTCCCGCATGTGACCAACTTCAGCAGTTGACCGCAGCGGATGATGCTGGTAATCGGGCAGTGGGTGTGCAACTGGTTCATCCAGTTCAATGTTGGGTTGCTCCTTTGCCATTATATAATTGTGCAGAACCACACAGGCTTTGACCACCTCGTCGACTGTCTCCATTTTTAGATTAATGGCTGATGCAAGAATGCGCCATTTTGAGACTAGAATGCCAAATGTACACTCTACTGTTCTTCGGGCCCTGGTCAGTCTGTAGTTAAAGATCCTTCTAGTGTGGTTCAAGTCCCGACTGGAATATGGCTTCAGTAGGTTTTCACACATCTGAAAGGCCTCATCCCCAACCATAACAAATAGCATCGGTGGACCTTGAGTGTTGGGGAGCGGTTGTGGCCGTGGAAAATTAAAATTTTTGCCATACACACGGCGGCCCATATCAGAGTTCTTAAAAGTCTGGGAATCGTTGCCACGGCCAAAAGCTCCAATGTCCACGGCGATGAAGCGACAGTCTGCATCGGCTATTGCCATGAGCACAACAGAAAAATATTTTTTGTAATTGAAGTACTCCGATCCTGTTCTGGCTGGTTTGATAATGCGAATGTGCTTTCCATCCACTGCTCCCAAACAGTTGGGGAAATCACACACATTCCAGAATTTTTCCGCAATTTCAAGCCACATTTCCGCGGTGGGTAGGGGTATAAACTCTTCCCGGAGTACATTCCACAAAGCCCGGCAGGTGTCCGCAACTATTCCGGACAGGGTGGATATTCCGAGCCGGTATTGGAAGTGGAGGGATGATAAACTCTCCGGTTGCCAGAAATCTGTAAGAAAAACAAACACAAAAAACATTACAATCTATTCTGTTTATGGTGTGGTTACGCTAAAGACAGAAAGGAAAATACCCAAAAAATACAGGTCAGAACACCAAAAATTTGGACTGTCATTGGTTTGGATTTGGAACGTACCTTAATGTAACCAGCAGACGTTCCTCGGGTGGAATCGCTCTACGGAGCTGGGTGTCCTGTCTCGGAAAGGCTCCTTGGACACGAGCAAGCAAATCCCGGAACGAGTCTTGCGACATCCTTGTATATTCATGGAATTTCTCCGGATTGGCATTAAGCTCGCCATACAGCGTGTGATAGGCTCCACGGCTCTCACGTAGTTCGATAATGGGGTGTCTCCAAAAACGCCTACGATCTCCTTCTCCATCTTTCGCGATTTCTGTCTTGCTCCCAAGCAAACGCACAGGCAAGAAACATCTTGATGCTTAAATCCAGGTTGAAATAAAAGCTATCCATGCGAAGATCCATTCTGACACAGCATACAGGAGCAAAATCTGAAGATTTCAGCTGTTCAAGGGTCTATATATTGAGATCCCATAATACACGCCCTCTGTAGTCCCATTGGCGGTTTCTAGTTATCTCGATTTTTCTCCTGTAAAATTTGTCACCATGCGCACCAAAAACGCTAACGCAGGAAAAAACGCATAGAAAAGCGTGCAAACGCGGCGTTTTTTTAACCGCATGCGTCTAAAAAACCCCGCTTTTGTACACGCTTCCAAGCGTTTTTTTCCTGCACTTGCGGATGCGGATTAAACGCTGCGGATTCGAACGCCAATGTGAAACTAGCCTATGGTAGTCTATCTCGATGATATTCTGGTGTACTCAATGGATAGGCAGGATCACATACGTCATCTTCGTGCAGTTCTCCAGAGGCTCCGGGAGAACTGTCTTTTTGGTAAACCTGAGAAATGTTTATTTGTTGTTCGGGAATTATCCTTTCTGGGGTTTATCTTGTCTGCTGATGGGTTCTGTATAGACCCTAGAAAGGTTCAGGCCATTGTTGATTGGGTGCAACCTAAAGATCTAAAGGTACCTTCACACGAAGCGACGCTGCAGCGATAGCGACAACGATGCCGATCGCTGCAGCGTCGCTGTTTGATCGCTGGAGAGCTGTCACACAGACCGCTCTCCAGCAACCAACAATGCCGAGGTCCCCGGGTAACCAGGGTAAACATCGGGTTGCTAAGCGCAGAGCCGCGCTTAGTAACCCGATGTTTACCCTGGTTACCAGCGTAAAAGTAAAAAAAACAAACAGTACATACTCACCTGCGCGTCCCCCAGCGTCTGCTTCCTGACACTGACTGAGCTCCGGCCCTAACAGCACAGCGGTGACGTCACCGCTGTGCTTTCACTTTCGGGCCGGCGCTCAGTAAGTGTCAGGAAGCAGAGGCTGGGGGACGCGAAGGTGAGCATGTACTGTTTGTTTTTTTTACTTTTACGCTGGTAACCAGGGTAAACATCGGGTTACTAAGCGCGGCCCTGCGCTTGGTAACCCGATGTTTACCCTGGTTACCAGTGTAAAACATCGCTGGTATCGTTGCTTTTGCTTTCAAACACAACGATACACAGCGATCGGACGACCAAATAAAGTTCTGGACTTTATTCAGCGACCAGCGACATCACAGCAGGATCCTGATCGCAGCTGCGTGTCAAACGAAACGATATCGCTAGCCAGGACGCTGCAACGTCACGGATCGCTAGCGATGTCTCCAGCGTGTCTTAGGATTCACAAATTATTATCGAAAATTTATAAAGGGGTTTTCGCAGATTGTCAAACCCCTCACAGATTTAACTCAGAAATGGTCTGATGTCTGAAGGCATTTTGTGCCTTTGTCAGGTTTGCCGAATGCTGAGACGCTTGCTAAGTTGTTTGTGGAACATGTGGTGCGATTGCATGGTGTGCCTTTGAATGTGGTTTCAGACAGAGGGGTGCAGTTTGTGTCCAAGTTCTGGAGGGCTTTTTGTAAAAGACTGGGTGTCTGTTTGACCTCTTCTTCTGCTTACCATCCTGAGACTAATGGTCAGACAGAGAGAACCAATCAGTCTCTGGAACAAATTTTGCGATGTCTGGTCACGGCTCGGCAGAACGATTGGTGTTCCTCTTTGCCTGTGGCTGAATTTGCTTTTAATAATCGCATTAATCAGTCCACAGGTACCTCCCCTTTCTTCTGTAACTATGGCTTTCACCCTCATTTTGGGGAATTTTCCCGACTGGATTCGGGATGTCCTGGGGCTGATTTTTTGCGGTTCAACAGTTAGGGGAGGTGTGGCAGGAAGTTCAAAAGAATATTGGCGGGGCTCAGGGTAAATATAAATTCTTTGCTGACAAAAAAACGATCTGTAGGGCCTGTATTCTGGGTTGGGGATAAGGTATGGTTGTCTACCCGGAATATAAAGCTCAAGATTCCTTCAGCTAAGTTGGGGCCTCAGTTCACTGGCCCTTACGAGATTATGGAGGTGGTGAACCTGGTGTCCTTTCGTTTATGTCTTCCTCCATCTTTCCGGATTCCCAACATGTTCCATAAAGCTCTTTTGAAACCGTTGGGTCCTTCCTCAGGTGTGTATCCTTCTCCTCCACCACCCGTGTCGGTGGAAGGCCAGAATGAATTTGAGGTGGAACGGATTGTGGACTCCCGCATGGTCCGTCGTTCCCTCCAGTATCTCATTCATTGCAAGGGTTACGGTCCTGAGGACTGGTCCTGGGTTCCGGCGCGGTCGGTCCATGCGGATCGATTGGTCTGGGCCTTTCACACCCGCTATCCTGGGAAACTTGGGGGTCCAGTGGCCCCCCTTGTGAGAAGGCTACTGACATGATCCGGGTTGGAGTTTGCTATGTTTCTCCTGCTCCGGCCTGGTCATGGTGGGGTTAACTATTTCTGCCTCTCTTTGATTTGGGAGTGGCTATTTCTTGGTGCTCTTGCTGGCAGCTTGTGTCAGTGATAGTTTTGGGCTTGCTAGGACTGCTATCTGTGAAACCCCTGTGTTCCTTTTGCCTCTGACCTCCCTTACCTGTACCTGACCTGTCTCCTGTACCTGACCTAGTTTGACTCTGGTGTGTATCCCCTCCGTTTGTGACTCGGCTATAACTCTAACTTTGTCTCCTGTTTTCCGTCTTTGTTACCACACGTCTGTCTGGCTTTTTGACCTTTTTGGCTTACTCTGACTTCGTTCTCTGTCTCACATCTCTGATACCTTTGCTCCTTGCTGGTCCGGACCCTCGGCTTGTATTTTGACCACGAGTTCTGTTTTCCCCTTTAAACTATACGCTTACTGACTGTTACTGACTTGGCTCGTTTTGACCACTCTCTGTCGCCACCTGGTGGCGCAGTGCAGCGTGCACTGGGCTGCGGTGCAGTAAGTGTGACCTCTTTTTCTGTCACCCACTCTCCCTCGTGGAAGCTGCACACACCTGCATTGCTGCAGCGTGACAGCTTATGCTGCATGGCTGGAGGTTGTTGGGGTTGTTATTTGAGAAGGTGTTTGGTGGATTTGTTACTGTTGCTAGGTTTTGGGTGTGTGATAACTCCCCTTCTTCTCCTACTTTGGTTTAACCTCAATCTCCACTCCCCGCTGCATTCATCTGTTGTTTGTGTGAGTATATTTGTATGATTGGTATATTCTTGTATCCCTGTTCGTATTACCGTGTTAGTCTGGTTGGTGTATTACGGTACACTACTACTCCCCTCATCCCTGGGTGGGGGAAAGGTAGAGACTGAAGGTGGATTCAGGAGCTAAGGCAAGGTATGTATCCCCGGTGTCTTCACCATCAGAAGTAATCTGGGGAACAGGGTGAGCTAGGGCGCCCCTAGCGTTATAGGGACAGGGAAGGAGCCCCTGGTCCCAGGAAACCCGACAAAAGAGTCGCAACAATCTATCTATCCAAAAGCTATCTATTTATCTGTCTCATATCTATTGGACATTCATACCATAATGTTAGATCATGTCTCCTGGAGAAAGGGGACCCAGATCTGATGGGTCCCATGAGTATTGGTGGCAAGAATCTGTTTCAGACTAACTGCTTTGTTAGCAAGAGGGTGGAGATTTATTCCAAGAGTCATGGAGAGGGTATGGTTGGTAAGACTTGGCACCATCATGGGCAGGCTATTTTCATCATAGTTATAGCTCTATTATGTATGCCATTTATCTTGATTGGGCACAACACCAAGGACAAGGTATTTAAATAATACATCTACAATTAAATACTAAATTACGGGTGTGGTAATGTCACAACGCCGGCGGTACTTCAACTTATCTGGTGCCTAAAGTACTACATTCACTGTTTATAGAATACCGCCATAAGTGCTTCCATTCACATTTGGGTCCTAAGCCCATCCATACTGAAGAGTAAGGATTTGAAGATCAGTCATAAACAATGATCCAGGCCTGTGAATGGCAAAAGCCTCTGATCACTGGCAGGGCCGGACTGGGACTAAAATTCAGCCCTGGCATTTGAAGTTACACATGTCCACTTGTCACATGATGACTGTATAATATCTTTGTACACTTGTAGGTTACAAGAAGTGAGGGGAGTGTAACACAACTATATAACATATAATTACATCTGTATCCAGCATTACAGCTCAGTCCTATTTATGGCTTTTAGTTGCAGTACCAAGAAAAGCCGCTACTTTACCTACATAACTGGATCTCGTAGATAATGAAGGGATTGAGACGACCAAAGGCTATGGGACCTCATTCTGATGCTCCATATGCTTTTCCTACAGCCACTTTTGGTTCTGCTGCGCAGCACGAGACCCAGTGACTCTGAAGATCGGTGACATCAGTAACGTCACCGCTCTTCAGATATTCTGGGTCTTGCGCTGAGCTCGGCGACTGTAAAGAGCGGTACTGTTACTACCATCACCGCTCTTCAGAGTCACTGGATCTCGCCAGGTCTGGGCAAGTAGTGTGTATATCTGATAGACAACTCTCCATTACTTACACCAGGGATTGATAGCAGCTGACATTACTCAGCTGACATCAACACTAAAAATCATTACACATACCAGAATTAAATGCTCTGGTGGATGGGAAAAGCAGTAGAGTTAGCGCAATTCCCAGGAGCCGGGTGCTAACTACAACTGTCATCATCCTTGTCTGGTCTCCCTGCGAAGCATTTCTGTTGTATTTACATTGGCTGATCTCAGGCCACTAAACGAGTGTGATTGACAATACTGAAGTTGTTCGCTTATTTCCTGGCCTCTTTACACCAACTGAGACAGAATGAAGGGAACAGAACAATCACAATTAGATCAATCTGTCCCCATACAGTATCATGTCATCAGCAGCACAACTACAGTTTACACCGACGATGTGCTGCTGAGAACAAGGATTTATGTTCCCACATAAACAATCCAATCACTCAATGGATAGGCATAATTTTGCTTGTGTATAATACACCCCATAGTCCTCCATATATTATGATGTGCATTTCAGTCCTCCATATAGTATAATACACTCCTCCATATAGTATAATATACTCCTCATAGTCCTTCATGTAGTATAATACACTCCTCAGTCCTCCTTATAGTATAATACACTCCTCAGTCCTCCATATATTATAATACACTCCTCATGGTCCTCCATATATTAAAATACACTGCAATTCCTCCATATAGTATAATACACTCCTCAGTCCTCCATATAGTATAATGTACTGCCACAGTCCTCCAAATAGTTTAATACATTCCTCATAGTGCTCCATATAGTATAATGCCCCGTCATTGTCATCCATGTAGTACAATTCACTTCCCATAGTATAATGCACCCCATAGTTCTTCATATAATGTATTCCCCATAGTCCTCGATACAGTATAATGCAGCCCACATATATTATAATGATGCTGCCCCATAGTATAATGCAGCCACCCCACAGAATATACTGTAGCCCCGAGTATAATGTAACCCCCAGAGAATATAATGCACCTGCCTCATATAGTATAATGCAGCCCTGCATATATAATATATGAGCTTTAACCAAAAAGCGGACTTACATTACTTTAGCCGCAAAAAGAGAACCATGCAACTATTAATCATTATATAATAATTCTTTATTACATTTTTTTAAAAATCCACAAAGCAACCATATCAAAAGAACAGAGTGTTCCAAGGGGAACAGCTGATAATAACCCCACCTAAATACCACAAGTTGTCTGCAGTCTAATTAGGCAATATATTCCATCAAACAAAAATAAAATATATATATATATCTAAGTTCACTGACTGACACTTCATCAACGATGTAATACATGAATTGATAGCACATATCCAAATTATGAAGCTCAAACAAAGGGCTTGCCTGTGTCATACCAACTTCATTCACAATAAGATAATATCAGTCAGCATGAGTATCCATAGTATATAAAATCCGATATCTACCTGAAAAGACTGTATTCCCGCAGACCGAGTGGTGCAGAGTGTATATCAGCGTGTCCTCCCTCGTGCGCCCCGACGCGCGTTTCGCCCAGAGCTTCTTCCGGGGCGTGTTCAATTGAGGAGAGGATGGTCTCTTATATGACTATTGGCCAATGGGAGCATATTACGTCAGTGAGGGGGTGGATACTAGCATGTATTCGGCATCGCTGCCGCATAGCAACAACTTAGGCGTGACGTAATAATTGTTGAAAGTGCCATGATAGTTTAAATTGAGACTTAGGGTGGTTATATATAATATATGGTAGCCCCCTCATAGAGCATAACACAGCCCCCCATAGAATATAATGTAGCCCCTCCATAGAATACAATGCAGCCCTCCTCATATAGTATAATGCAGCTCCCCATAGAATATAGTGTAGCCACCGCAGAGTATGATGCAATCACCCCTCATAGAATATAATACAGCCCCCATAGAATATAATGTAGCCCCCAGAGAATGTAATATAGTCCCCCATAGAATATAATACAGCACCACATAGAATGTAATAGTCCTCCCCATAGAATGTAATACAGCCCTCTCCCATAGAATGTAATACAGCCCCCCATAGAATGTAATACAGCACAGCCCCCATTGAATGTAATACAGCCCCCCATAGAATGTAATACAGCCCCCATAGAATGTATTACAGCACAGCCCTCATAGAATGTAATACAGCCCCCCCATAGAATGTAATGCAGTCAGCCCCCAAAGAATGTAATGCAGTCAGCCCCCAAAGAATGTAATGCAGCCAGCCCCCATAGAATGTAATACAGCACAGCCCCCATAGAATGTAATGCAGCCAGCCCCATAGAATGTAATACAGCACAGCCCCCATAGAATGTAATACAGCACAGCCCCCTAGAATGTAATGCAGCCAGCCCCCATAGAATGTAATGCAGCCAGCCCTGTTATGATCCTAGTGGCTGAGGATAACAAAATGGACTAGCTAAGTTTTTGAACATAGACACGAGCTCTGGGGAGGTGGTAACTGGACTGACCGCAAACTTGATCCTAACCAACACACTAAAGGAAGCCGGTGAACGTGCCTAAAATCCTGGACGTCTCAATGCAGCCTGAGAAACTATTGTAGCGCCCCCACTGCCGCAGGGCCGAGGGGTACCCGGTACCGGGCCTCTGAGTCTCTGCTCTGGGGTTGTCACGGTGGCTAGGCCCGGTCCGTAACCCTGCTGAGGGGCGTACAGTAATAGATGTGGATGGTGGTAGTGGTGGTGGTGGTGCGGTGCAGTAAATAACGAGGACACCAGGTTGCAGTCTCTTTACCTCTTTACTGAAGATCTCTGGGTCCTCAGTCCGGAATACGGTTCACCAGGCTGCGCAAGTCCGGCCGGTCCAATGGCACCTCCAGAGTTCTCTTTGCAGGTGAAAATCTGTGCCTACCTGCTAGCGCTATGTGTTGTGGTCCTCCCCTGCTGTGCTTACGGGATAGTACCCCACAACTGTTGTGTCTGTTTCTGATGTTCCCTCACAACTCGTTCGGATGATGTTCTTCTCCTCCGTCCCTCCCTGATGTTCTGGTTAGGATGGCACCCGTATGACGAGTAGGCTCAGAGCTCTTCCGGGATCCTAGAGTCGCCCCTCTCCTAGTGCGCCCCCCATGTCATCATAGGTGATGTATGTGAGACAGCCCGCCTGAGACTGACTGTCCTGCCGTTGGTTTGAAGTATTGCTTGGAGCTAGATATATAAATACTTCCTCGGCGTTCCGGCCGCCGGTTGTGCGCCTCAGTAGGATGTTGCCTCGGTCTTACAGCACGACTCCTACTGGTATTTCTCCTCTTGCTTTGATCTCGTTTCTCACTCAGCACAATATATCTCGCTTCTAATCCTTTCTTAGGGCACCGCCGCTATGCTGAGCAGGCACGGTCCCGTGACGTTCTTCCTTGTTGCCAGGCCTCTGTCAGGGTCCCAAACCTGACAGGGACCCTACCGAATCTTCCCCCACAACACCCTCTGCCACAAGGTGTTGCCTGGTTCCAACCCAGTCAGCTTTCTCTCTCACTTCCTGCCTGACCCCCAGTTTTACCAGTATGTGAGGAGTGGCCTAATGAATAGTACCCTTAGGTTCCCCTGGAGGCCCGACTGTGAAATGTATTGGTGTCTGTGATACCTGGTCAGATGAACTCCTTAGGTGCCATCAGACGTACCATAGCCCCCCTTAGCGGTGGAGCCACAGTACTGCAACGACCAGGACTCTGGGGCGCTGCACTCCCCCCCGGTTAAATCCAGTACTCTGGGAAGAAAACAACAATACAGGTTAGCAAAAGACATACAATTTTTTTTGTGAGTGCAATAACAATAAGTATACTTGAACAGAGCTTCCCTTTATGGGAGGTGAGGACACTTGAACGTTACAAACATGGTTAAATATTTTTTAAATAACTTTTCTTACCCAACCGGGTATTCTACTAAGTGCAAAATTCCTGAACAATAATTTAACATTGCCTTTAAGGACGTACACTCTGAATCCACTAAAGACCTTCTTATAACACATTATAAGGCAATTAACTTCATTCTCCTTCTTTAAATCTGCAGGACCGCCTGTCCTAACGGCTCCAGACCTACTGCCTCTCCTTTCTTTACAGGACCGCCCCTTTCAGCCCGGGCCTACTGCCTTTTCAACTACTATACACAGTATAGAACATATTTTTCTTTCAGTTTGAGATCACTGAGCCATCTCTATGTGGCTCCTAAGAGGACTCACCACTAACCCCTACGGGTTCACTTTCTGTCCTCATTCTTCCATCAACGTTATCAAACATTTCTTACAGCCAACTAGTTAGGTACACATAACTTTTACATATCAACATTATTACTTTCTTTCAAGGCATCATTATCACTTTACTGTTTTAAGGCAGTATTACTCGTAAGTACACAAGTGAACATCCCCTTTAAGAGGGGACCAAGTCTTTATGAGGTAGCGCATCTTCTCAAGCTACCAGTCCATACTCAGCAAAGGCTCCGGTGCGGTATCTTCGCAAAGAGTCCTTCTTTAAGTAAAACCAGTAGGAAGCACCTTTAAGAAGGTGCAAACTATTTACAAGCAGTTTGTATCATGCACTGTTCATGATTCCAGCAGTTCTTTTCAACAGGAAACAAAAAGTAGAAAAATAACCAAAAAGCAATAGGGATCCCGGGTCAACAAAGGGATCCCTTTAAGAGTTAACCCTGGACGGGTTTTAGCAGCAAAATCAGGAAAGTTAAACAGTTAACTATTTACATATTATGCAGAGTTTTAAGATCTTACTTAAACCAGTCAGGGGGCAGCACGGGCGGAGGCAACCCCTTTGGATATTGCCCACCACCTGGTACTGCATACGGGGGAGTACTATCCCATCTGGGGTCTGTGTACCCACTGTCTTCAATTCTGGAGCAGCACGAGCACCACCCACCTGAAGAGGTGCCTCCTTGGCCACGAGGGTGGTGGAGGTGACAATGCTGCATGTCGTGGTCTTGACCATAGTGCACGTGGGGGTGACCTCGGTGGTCCTGGTAATGACCAGGGGCTGACCACAAGGGGGCACCTTCGCTACAGGGGTCAGCTTCACTGGCACCTTAATCGGGGGCATCACAGGGTTCTGCCTCTTGCGGACATTCAGGGCAAACCACCCCTTTTCCCCAAAGTGCCTGGTATACGAGACTTCATCCCCCGGGTAGAGATCCCGGTCTGGGTGGCCCTCTCTGAGATGCGACTCAACATCCCTTCGGTTTACAAACACCTCAGCATACAGGCCCGGCTCTTTAATGAAGCCCCAGCCTCCGCGGAGCTTGAAGGTGGTGATGATGCCCTGCCTGCGCGGGGCCTGGTGAGCGGTGGGGTCCTTGCGGGCCCGGTCCTTGACCGCCAGGTCTTTCTGATGGTAGGCCTCCAGCCCGGCCTGGTACTCCCTTTCCTTCTCCTTCCACTGCTGTTCCAGCTGGGCCTGGTATTCCTCCCAGCTCAGGGCCTGCACCATCTCCCCTTCCCGTGTCTTCACCCCGGGGAACCCCATGAGATCGGATCCTGGGTTCACCCAGCGGCATACCGTGCGCTCCGCACGGGTCTCACACAACAGGGTGGTTGGCGCGATCGGGGCCTTCAGGCGGTGTTCCATGCCCGTTGCCTCCTCCCATGGTAACAGGCGTTGGAGTCTATGGGTTCCAGGGAGAGGGGTGCCGCGACGGGGCCTATCAGCAGGTCCTCTGCTGGTGGGGCAGGGTCGACGGACTCACCAGCCAATGCAGGTTCCTCCTCCGCGGCGGGTTCCGCTGACGGTGTCGGCAAGGGCCTCAGCAGCAACTCCGGTAGTGGTACAGGGTACGATGTCAGAGGACTTCCTTCCGGCGCTACCTGGTGTGGAGCCTGGGCCTTCGCGTTCAGCTGAAGGAGCTGGTGGATCAAGTCTCCCATCTCAGCCTGCAAAAGATTAGCGCTGTCCGTGGGGAATTGGCTGCGGTACTCATCCGGGTAGTTGGGGGAGACTTCTGCTTCCACCCCACATTCGGGTTCCGAGCTGCTGGTCATGGCGTCCTCCACGTGAGTCGCTTCCTGGTTCTTTTCCCGCTCTCTCCTTCGTGGGCGGTTTTGCTTTCTCTGTTTCCGCCCACCATTGAGAATCAGGAGGCGGATCTCTGCTGCTGACGGACACGTCCTCACGGTGCAGAAATATTTAGACTGGGCGGCCATTGTCTTTCGCGCTCTGCAGCTTGTCTACGCCTACTCCACGCCCCTCTTCTTCTCCTGCGCTTTCCTCAGCGCTGTAATGGTGGCGGATTTTGGCGGGAACTTCTGGCGGCAAGTGGCAACACACAGTCTTTGTAATAAAGTACAGTCCAAGCACAGTAAATCACAGTTCCAAGGCACACATGACCTGATTCTTCAGGCTTAAGTAGATCCTGTTCGTGACGCCAAGTTGTAGCACCCCCACTGCCGCAGGGCCGAGGGGTACCCGGTACCGGGCCTCTGAGTCTCTGCTCTGGGGTTGTCACGGTGGCTAGGCCTGGTCCGTAACCCTGCTGAGGGGCGTACAGTAATAGATGTGGATGGTGGTAGTAGTGGTGGTGGTGGTGCGGTGCAGTAAATAACGAGGACACCAGGTTGCAGTCTCTTTACCTCTTTACTGAAGATCTCTGGGTCCTCAGTCCGGAATACGGTTCACCAGGCTGCGCAAGTCCGGCCGGTCCAATGGCACCTCCAGAGTTCTCTTTGCAGGTGGAAATCTGTGCCTACCTGCTAGCGCTATGTGTTGTGGTCCTCCCCTGCTGTGCTTACGGGATAGTACCCCACAACTGTTGTGTCTGTTTCTGATGTTCCCTCACAACTCGTTCGGATGATGTTCTTCTCCTCCGTCCCTCCCTGATGTTCTGGTTAGGACGGCACCCGTATGACGAGTAGGCTCGGAGCTCTTCCTGGACCCTAGAGTCGCCCCTCTCCTAGTGCGCCCCCCATGTCTTCATAGGTGATGTATGTGAGACAGCCCGCCTGAG
Organism: Ranitomeya variabilis; assembly: GCF_051348905.1. Classification (NCBI taxonomy): domain Eukaryota; kingdom Metazoa; phylum Chordata; class Amphibia; order Anura; family Dendrobatidae; genus Ranitomeya; species Ranitomeya variabilis. The sequence goes on from NC_135233.1 coordinate 229,185,753, forward strand.
ACTGACTGTCCTGCCTGTTATGACCCCAATGGCAGAGGGTCTCAGGAATAAATACCAAGTCTGCAAACACAAAAAAGCAGCTCATAGGGCAGTGGTAACTGGGCTGACCATATATCTAATCCTAGCACCACAAATAGAAGCAGCCGGGGAACGTGCCTACGTTGGTTCTAGACGTCTCGCGCCAGCCGGAGAACTAACTAACCCTAGAAGGGAAAAGAAAGACCTTTCTTGCCTCCAGAGAAAAGACCCCAAAAGTTGGATACAAGCCCCCAACAAATAAAAACGGTGAGGTAAGAGGAAAAGACAAACATAAGAATGAGCTAGGTATTTAGCAAAGAGAGGCCCACTAGCTAATAGCAGAATATAGTAAGATGACTTATATGGTCAGCAAAAACCCTATTAAAATATCCACGCTGGATATTCAAGAACCACCGAACCGTCTAACGGCCGGGGGGAGAACACCAGCCCCCTAGAGCTTCCAGCAAGGTCAGAAATCAAATTTAGTACAAGCTGGACAAAAATAGTAGCAAAGCAAGTAACTCAAAAAACAAAGAAGCAAGACTTAGCTTAATTTTGCAAGAGCCAGGACCAGCAGACAGGAGCAACAGAAGGATCTGATTACAACGATGCCAGGCACTGGACTAAGGATCCAGGAAGTTAATATAGCGACACCCCTGGACTAACGACCCAGGTGAGTGCCAAACAGAAAAAAGACAATCCCAGTGTCATTCCACTAGTGACCTGTCATGTTTCCCAATGGCAGGGAAACATCAGAACACAAAAATAACGGACGAGCTCTGGGTGATGAAATCTTGAGCTGACCGTGAGCTAAATCTACCACACAACTAATAGTAGCCAGGGAGCATACCTACGACTTCCTAGATGCCACGCGCCAGCCGGAGGACTAACTACGCCTGGTAGAGGAAGGAACAGACCTGGCTTACCTCTAGGGAAATCCCCCAAAAGATGATAGTAGCCCCCCACATGTAATAACGGTGAGTTAAGAGGAAAAGACATACACAGTATGAAGGTGGATTTAGCAAAGTGAGGTCCACTTACTAGATAGCAGAAGGATACAAAAGAGGACTTCACGGTCAACTGAAAACCCTTTCAAAAACCATCCTGAAATTACTTTAAGACTCCTGTGTCAACTCATGACACAGGAGTGGCAATTTCAGCCCGCAAGAGCTTCCAGCTACAGAGGATAACAAAAACTGCAAACTGGACAAAGATACAAAACAAAGGACAAAGTCCACTTAGCTGATCAGCAGACTAGTAGCAGGAACATGTAACCGAAGGCTCTGGTTACAATGATGACCGGCAAGGAAATGACTGGAGAGCAAGGCTAAATAGGAAACTCCCAAACACTGATGGAAGCAGGTGAACAGAAACAGCAAAGTGCAAACAAGTCACTCACCAGTACCACCAGCAACCACCAGGGGAGCCCAAAAAGCAGATACACAACAGTACCCTCCCCTTAAGGAGGGGGCACCGAACCCTCACAAGAACCGCCAGGGCGATCTGGATGAGCCCTATGAAAGGCACGAACCAAATCCGAGGCATGAACATCAGAGGCAGTTACCCAAGAATTATCTTCCTGACCATAGCCCTTCCATTTAACCAGATATTGAAGTCTTCGTCTGGAAATACGGGAGTCCAAGATGTTCTCTACTACGTACTCCAATTCACCCTCCACCAGCACAGGAGCAGGAGGTTCAGTAGAAGGAACCACCGGTACCTCATATCTCCGCAACAACGACCGATGGAACACATTATGGATAGCGAAAGATGCCGGGAGGTCCAAACGAAAGGAAACAGGGTTAAGAATCTCCAAAATCCTATAAGGACCGATGAACCGAGGCTTAAATTTAGGAGAAGAAACCCTCATAGGGACAAAACGGGAAGACAACCACACCAAGTCCCCAACACGAAGGTGAGGACCAACACGACGATGGCGGTTAGCAAACTGCTGAGTCCTCTCCTGGGACAATTCCAAATTATCCACCACTTGTCCCCAAATCCGATGCAACCGATCCACTACCGCATCCACTCCAGGACAATCCGAAGATTCAACCTGACCAGATGAAAAACGCGGATGAAACCCTGAATTGCAAAAGAAAGGAGAAACCAAAGTGGCAGAACTAGCCCGATTATTAAGCGCAAACTCTGCCAACGGCAGAAAGGCAACCCAATCATCCTGATCCGCAGACACAAAACACCTCAAATAAGTCTCCAAAGTTTGATTAGTTCGCTCCGTCTGGCCATTGGTCTGAGGATGGAATACAGACGAAAAAGACAAATCAATGCCCAACCTGGCACAGACTGCCCGCCAAAATCTAGACACGAACTGGGTACCCCTGTCAGAAACGATGTTTTCCGGAATACCATGCAAGCGAACCACATTTTGAAAAAACAGAGGGACCAACTCAGATGAGGAAGGCAACTTAGGCAATGGCACCAAATGAACCATTTTAGAAAAACGGTCACACACCACCCAGATGACAGACATCTTCTGAGAAACAGGGAGATCCGAGATAAAGTCCATAGAGATGTGCGTCCAAGGCCTCTTCGGAATTGGCAAGGGCAACAATAACCCACTAGCCCTAGAACAACAAGGCTTGGCCCGAGCACACACATCGCAAGACTGCACAAAAACACGCACATCTCGAGACAGAGAAGGCCACCAGAAGGATCTAGCCACCAAATCTCTGGTGCCAAAAATACCCGGATGACCTGCCAGAGTAGAAGAATGAACTTCCGAGATGACTCTACTGGTCCAATCGTCAGGAACAAACAGTCTACCAGACGGACAACGATCAGGTCTATCCGCCTGAAATTCTTGCAAAGCACGTCGCAGATCTGGGGAGACAGCAGACAAAACTACCCCATCCTTAAGGACACCAGCAGGTTCAGAATTCCCAGGAGAGTCAGGCTCAAAGCTCCTAGAAAGAGCATCTGCCTTCACATTCCTAGAACCCGGTAAGTACGAGACCACAAAATTAAACCGAGAAAAGAACAGCGACCAACGTGCCTGTCTAGGATTCAGGCGCCTGGCAGACTCTAAATAAATGAGATTCTTGTGATCAGTCAAAACTACCACCTGATGTCTGGCACCCTCAAGCCAATGACGCCACTCCTCAAATGCCCACTTCATGGCCAAAAGCTCCCGATTACCAACATCATAGTTTCGCTCGGCGGCCGAAAATTTTCGAGAAAAGAACGCACAAGGTCTCCTCACTGAGCAGTCGGAACTTTTCTGCGACAAAACCGCCCCCGCTCCGATCTCGGAAGCATCGACCTCAACCTGAAAGGGAAGAGAAACATCAGGCTGGCGCAACACAGGGGCAGACAAAAAGCGGCGCTTAAGCTCCCGAAAGGCCTCCACAGCAGCAGGGGACCAATTGGCAACATCAGCACCCTTTTTAGTCAAATCCGTCAGAGGTTTAGCAACGCCAGAAAAACCAGCTATAAATCGACGATAAAAATTAGCAAAGCCCAAGAATTTCTGAAGACTCTTCAGAGAAGTAGGCTGCGTCCAGTCATAAATAGCCCGAACCTTGACAGGGTCCATCTCAATAGAAGAAGGGGAAAAAATGTACCCCAAAAAGGAAATCTTTTGAACCCCAAAAACACACTTTGAACCCTTTACACACAAAGAATTCTCCCGCAAAACCTGAAAAACCCTCCTGACCTGCTGAACATGAGACTCCCAGTCATCAGAAAAAATCAAAATATCATCCAAATACACAATCATAAATGTATCCAAATATTCACGGAAAATATCATGCATTAAGGACTGAAAGACCGAAGGTGCATTAGAAAGGCCGAAAGGCATTACTAAATACTCAAAATGGCCCTCAGGCGTATTAAATGCGGTTTTCCACTCATCCCCCTGCTTAATTCGCACCAAATTATACGCCCCACGAAGATCAATCTTAGAGAACCACTTAGCCCCCCTTATGCGAGCAAACAAATCAGTCAGCAAAGGCAACGGATACTGATATTTGACTGTAATTTTATTCAGGAGTCGATAATCAATACAAGGCCTCAGAGAGCCATCCTTTTTAGAGACAAAGAAAAAACCGGCTCCTAAAGGTGATGACGAAGGACGAATATGTCCCTTTTCCAGGGACTCCTTAATATACTCGCGCATAGCAGCATGTTCAGGTACAGATAGGTTAAACAAACGACCCTTGGGAAATTTACTGCCAGGAATCAGATCTATGGCACAATCACAATCCCTGTGGGGAGGGAGTGAACCAATTTTAGGCTCTTCAAAAATATCACGATAATCAGACAAAAATGCCGGAATCTCAGAGGGAATAGATGACGAAATGGACACCAAAGGTATGTCCCCATGAACCCCCCGACATCCCCAGCTTAGCACAGACATAGCTTTCCAGTCAAGGACTGGATTATGAGATTGTAACCATGGTAATCCAAGCACCAAAACATCATGTAAATTGTACAACACAAGGAAGCGAATCACCTCCTGATGGTCTGGAGTCATACGCATAGTCACTTGCGTCCAGAACTGTGGTTTATTACAAGCCAAAGGTGTAGAATCAATACCCTTCAGAGGTATAGGGACTTCCAGAGGCTCTAAATCAAACCCACAGCGCCTGGCAAAGGACCAGTCCATAAGACTCAGAGCGGCGCCAGAGTCCACATAGGCATCCACGGTAATAACTGATAATGAACAAATCAAGGTTACAGACAAAATAAATTTGGACTGCAAAGTGCCAATTGAAATAGACTTGTCAACCTTCCTAGTACGCTTGGAGCATGCTGATATAACATGAGCAGAATCACCACAATAAAAGCATAACCCATTTTTACGCCTATAATTCTGCCGCTCGCTTCTGGACATAATTCTGTCACATTGCATTTTCTCTGGCATCTCATCAGAAGATACCGCCAAATGGTGCACGGGTTTGCGCTCCCGCAACCGCCGATCAATCTGAATAGCCATTGTCATGGACTCATTCAGACCTGTAGGCGCAGGGAACCCGACCATAACATCTTTAACGGCATCGGAAAGGCCCTCTCTGAAATTTGCCACTAGGGCGCACTCATTCCACTGAGTAAGCACAGACCATTTACGAAATTTTTGGCAGTATATCTCAGCTTCATCTTGCCCTTGAGATAGGGCTATCAAAGCTTTTTCAGCTTGAATCTCCAAATTAGGTTCCTCATAAAGCAACCCTAAAGCCAGGAAAAACGCATCCACATTGAGCAACGCAGGATCCCCTGGTGCCAATGAAAATGCCCAATTTTGAGGGTCACCTCGCAGCAAAGAGATTACAATCTTAACCTGCTGGACAGGATCTCCTGAGGAGTGAGGTCTGAGAGAAAGGAATAATTTACAATTATATTTGAAATTCAGAAACCGAGATCTATCTCCGGAAAACACCTCTGGTGTAGGGATTTTAGGTTCAGAAATAGGAGCATGTATAACAAAATCTTGTAAATTTTGAACCTTCGTAGCAAGATTATTTAAACCTGCAGCCAAACTCTGAGGATCCATCTTTAAACAGGTGAGCTCAGAGCCATTCAAGGATTATAAGGAGAGAAAGGCAAAGGCTGTAATTAGAGCTGAAATACAACTGATCCAACTATGGAGCAAACATAGAGGGAAAAAAAAAAAAAAAAATTTACAGACTTCTTTTTTCTCTCCTTTCTTCTGCCAATAAGTTTAACACTGGCCGGTCATACTGTCATGTTTCGCAATGGCAGGGAAACATCAGAACACAAAAATAACGGACGAGCTCTGGGTGATGGAATCTTGAGCTGACCGTGAGCTAAATCTACCACACAACTAATAGTAGCCAGGGAGCATACCTACGACTTCCTAGATGCCACGCGCCAGCCGGAGGACTAACTACGCCTGGTAGAGGAAGGAACAGACCTGGCTTACCTCTAGGGAAATCCCCCAAAAGATGATAGTAGCCCCCCACATGTAATAACGGTGAGTTAAGAGGAAAAGACATACACAGTATGAAGGTGGATTTAGCAAAGTGAGGTCCACTTACTAGATAGCAGAAGGATACAAAAGAGGACTTCACGGTCAACTGAAAACCCTTTCAAAAACCATCCTGAAATTACTTTAAGACTCCTGTGTCAACTCATGACACAGGAGTGGCAATTTCAGCCCGCAAGAGCTTCCAGCTACAGAGGATAACAAAAACTGCAAACTGGACAAAGATACAAAACAAAGGACAAAGTCCACTTAGCTGATCAGCAGACTAGTAGCAGGAACATGTAACCGAAGGCTCTGGTTACAATGATGACCGGCAAGGAAATGACTGGAGAGCAAGGCTAAATAGGAAACTCCCAAACACTGATGGAAGCAGGTGAACAGAAACAGCAAAGTGCAAACAAGTCACCAGTACCACCAGCAACCACCAGGGGAGCCCAAAAAGCAGATACACAACAGTGACCACAAGAGGGAGCCAAAAAGTCTAATTCACAACACCTGCCGTTGGTTTGAAGTATTGCTTGGAGCTAAAAAAAATATAAATACTTCCTCGGCGTTCCGGCCGCCGGTTGTGCGCCTCAGTAGGATGTTGCCTCGTTCTTACAGCACGACTCCTACTGGTATTTCTCCCCTTGCTTTGATCTCGTTTCTCACTCAGCACAATATATCTCGCTTCTAATCCTTTCTTAGGGCACCGCCGCTATGCTGAGCAGGCACGGTCCCGTGACGTTCTTCCTTGTTGCCAGGCCTCTGTCAGGGTCCCAAACCTGACAGAGACCCTACCGAATCTTCCCCCACAACACCCTCTGCCACAAGGTGTTGCCTGGTTCCAACTCAGTCAGCTTTCTCTCTCACTTCCTGCCTGACCCCCAGTTTTACCAGTATGTGAGGAGTGGCCTAATTAATAGTACCCTTAGCTCCCCCTGGAGGCCCGACTGTGAAATGTATTGGTGTCTGTGATACCTGGTCAGATGAACTCCTTCAGTGCCATCAGACGTACCATAGCCCCCCTTAGCGGCGGAGCCACAGTACTGCAACGACCAGGACTCTGGGGTGCTGCACTATCTACTCCTGGAGGGAAAGTAAGACCTCACTTGCCTCAAGAGAAATCACCCCAAAGATATAGGAAGCCCCCAACAAATAATAACGGTGAGGTAAGGGGAAAACACAAACGTAGAAATGAAAACAGATTAAGCAAATGAGGCCCGCTAATACTAGATAGCAGAAGACAGATAGGGAACTGTGCGGTCAGTAAAAAACCCTATGCAAAATATCCACGCTGAGAATACAAGAACCCCCACACCAACTAATGGTGTGAGAGGAGAAACTCAGCCCCCTAGAGCTACCAGCAAGCAAGGAAATCACATATTAGCAAGCTGGACAAAAATAAACCAAGAAACATGTGACCACTGATGGTCAAAAAATGAACCAAGCAAAACTTAGCTTCTCTTGAAGAGACTGATAACGAAGGACTGCAGGAGAGCTCCAAAATAGCACTGAAGACATTGACAGCAGGCAACAACTGAGAGTCCAGGTGAACTAAATAGGAAACCAGCTAAGAGATAACGAGACAGCTGATCCTGCCTCAGACCTGCAGAATGACACAAAGAACCACCAGAGGGAGCCCAAAGACAGCACTCACACAGTACCAGTTGTGACCACAAGAGGGAGCCCAAAAACAGAGTTCACAACAGTACCCCCCCCTTGAGTAGGGGTCACCGAACCCTCATCAAAACCCCCAGGGCGATCAGGATGAGCCACATGGAAGGCATGAACCAAATCGGCCGCATGAACATCAGAGGCGACAACCCAGGAATTATCCTCCTGACCATAGCCCTTCCACTTAACCAAATACTGAAGCCTCCGTCTAGAAATACGAGAATCCAAGATCTTCTCCACCACGTACTCCAATTCGCCCTCAACCAGCACCGGAGCAGGGGGTTCAACAGAAGGAACCACAGGCACCACATACCTCCGCAACAAAGACCTATGGAACACGTTATGAATGGCAAACGACGCTGGGAGGTCCAAATGAAATGACACCGGGTTAAGGATTTCCAAAATCTTATAAGGACCGATGAAGCGAGGCTTGAATTTAGGAGAGGAAACCTTCATAGGAACATACCGAGAAGACAGCCATACCAAATCCCCAACAAGAAGTCGGGGACCCACACCGCGACGGCGGTTGGCAAAGCGCTGAGCCTTCTCCTGTGACAACTTCAAATTGTCCACCACATGGTTCCAAATCTGCTGCAACCTATCCACCACAGAATCCACCCCAGGACAGTCAGAAGGCTCAACCTGACCTGAGGAAAAAACGAGGATGAAAACCAGAATTGCAGAAAAAAGGCAAAACCAAAGTAGCAGAACTAGCCCGATTATTAAGGGCAAACTCGGCCAATGGCAAAAAAGTCACCCAATCATCCTGATCAGCAGAAACAAAACATCTTAAATAAGTTTCCAAGGTCTGATTAGTTCGCTCGGTTTGACCATTCGTCTGAGGATGGAAGGCTGACGAAAAAGACAAATCAATGCCCATCTTAGCACAAAAGATCCGCCAAAATCTGGACACAAACTGGGATCCTCTGTCAGACACAATATTTTCAGGGATGCCGTGCAAGCGAACCACATTCTGAAAAAATAGAGGAACCAAATCGGAGGAGGAAGGCAACTTAGGCAAGGGCACCAAATGGACCATTTTGGAAAAACGATCACACACCACCCAGATGACAGACATTCTCTGAGAGACTGGAAGATCCGAAATAAAATCCATGGAAATGTGCGTCCAAGGCCTCTTCGGGACAGGCAAAGGGAAAAGCAAACCGCTGGCACGAGAACAGCAAGGCTTAGCCCAAACACAAATCCCACAGGACTGCACAAAGGAACGCACATCCCGCGACAAGGAAGGCCACCAGAAGGACCTAGCCACCAAATCTCTGGTACCAAAAATCCCAGGATGTCCTGCCAACACCGAAGAATGAACCTCGGACATAACTCTGCTGGTCCATCTATCTGGGACAAACAGTCTCTCTGGTGGGCAACGGTCCGGTCTATCCGCCTGAAATTTCTGCAGCACTCGTCGCAAATCTGGGGAAATGGCAGACAAAATCACTCCCTCTCTGAGGATACCAGCCGGCTCTGAAACTCCCGGAGAGTCAGGCACAAAACTCCTAGAAAGAGCATCAGCTTTCACGTTCTTCGAACCAGGCAGGTACGAGACCACGAAATCGAAACGGGAGAAAAACAACGACCAACGAGCCTGTCTAGGATTCAGCCGTTTGGCAGACTCGAGATAAATCAGATTTTTGTGATCAGTTAAGACCACTACACGATGCTTAGCTCCCTCAAGCCAATGTCGCCACTCCTCAAATGCCCACTTCATAGCCAACAACTCCCGATTACCAACATCATAATTTCGCTCGGCAGGCGAAAACTTTCTTGAAAAGAAAGCACAAGGCTTCATCACAGAGCAATCAGAGCTTCTCTGCGACAAAACAGCCCCTGCTCCAATCTCAGAAGCATCAACTTCGACCTGAAAAGGAAGAGAGACATCAGGCTGACACAAAACTGGAGCCGAAGAAAACCGGCGCTTCAGCTCCCGAAAGGCTTCCACGGCCGCAGGAGACCAATTAGTCACATCAGAACCCTTCTTGGTCAAATCCGTCAAGGGTTTAACCATGCCAGAAAAATTAGCAATGAAGCGACGGTAAAAATTAGCAAAACCCAAGAACTTCTGAAGACTCTTAACAGATGTAGGCTGAGTCCAATCATGAATAGCCTGGACCTTGACTGGGTCCATCTCAATAGTAGAAGGAGAAAAAATAAAACCCAAAAAGGAAACCTTCTGTACTCCGAAGAGACATTTAGAGCCCTTCACAAATTAGGCTACGTTCACATTTGCGGTCAGCGCCGCAGCGTCGGGCGCCGCAGCGGCGCCGCATGCGTCATGCGCCCCTATACTTAACATGGGGGCGCATGGACATGCGTTGTGCTGCGTTTTGCGCCGCATGGCCGCAAGCGTTGGACGCAAGAAACGCTTCAAGTTGCATTTTTTTTGCGTCCAACTTGCGGGCAAAAACGACGCATGCGGCGCAAAACGCAGCGTTTTAGCGTGCGTTTTGCCGCGTTTTTGTTTGCGTTGTGCGCTGCGGCGCCGACGCTGCGGCGCACAACGCAAATGTGAACGTAGCCTAAGGCATTAGCACGCAGGACCTGAAATACCATCCTGACCTGCTTCACATGGGACTCCCAGTCCTCAGAAAAGACCAAAATGTCATCCAGATACACAATCATAAATTTATCCAGATATTCTCGGAAGATGTCATGCATGAAGGACTGGAACACAGAAGGAGCATTAGAGAGTCCAAAAGGCATCACCAAGTACTCAAAATGGCCTTCGGGCGTATTAAATGCTGTTTTCCATTCATCCCCCTGCTTAATGAGCACAAGGTTATACGCACCACGAAAATCTATCTTGGTGAACCAACTGGACTCCTTAATCTGAGCAAACAGATCAGACAACAATGGCAAAGGATACTGACATTTGACCGTGATTTTATTTAGAAGACGATAATCTATACAAGGTCTCAGAGAACCATCCTTCTTGGCCACAAAAAAGAATCCTGCACCAAGAGGGGAGGAGGACGGGCGAATATGTCCCTTCTCTAAAGACTCCTTTATATAGCTCCGCATTGCGGCATGTTCTGGTACAGACAAATTAAAAAGTCGTCCCTTAGGGAACTTACTACCAGGAATCAAATTTATAGCACAATCACAATCCCTGTGAGGAGGCAGGGCACCGGATCTGGGCTCATCAAATACATCCTGGTAGTCCGACAAAAACTCAGGGACCTCAGAAGGAGTGGAAGAAGCAATTGATACCAAAGGAGCATCGCCATGAATCCCCTGGCAACCCCAACTTGACACAGACATAGCTTTCCAATCCAGAACTGGATTATGGGCCTGCAGCCATGGCAGACCCAACACGACAACATCATGCAAATTATGCAGCACAAGAAAGCGAATCACCTCCTGATGTACAGGAGTCATGCACATGGTCACTTGAGTCCAATATTGAGGCTTATTCTCAGCCAATGGTGTAGCATCAATTCCCCTCAGTGGAATAGGGAATTCCAAAGGCTCCAGGACAAAACCACAGCGCCTGGCAAACGACAAATCCATCAGATTCAGGGCAGCACCTGAATCCACAAAAGCCATAACCGAGTAGGATGACAAAGAACAAATTAAAGTAACAGACAAAATGAATTTAGGCTGTATAGTACCAATGGTGACAGGTTTAGCGATTTTTTTTAACGCGCTTAGAGCATGCTGAGATAACATGAGTTGAATCACCACAGTAAAAGCACAACCCATTTTGACGTCTATGATTTTGCCGCTCAATTCTGGTCAGAACTCGGTCACATTGCATAGACTCAGGTCTCTGTTCAGAAAACACCGCCAGATGGTGCGCAGATTTGCGCTCCCGCAAACGCCGATCAATCTGAATGGCCAAAGCCATTGAGTCACTCAGACTTGCAGGAGTGGGGAACCCCACCATAACATTCTTAATGGCTTCAGAAAGACCTTCTCTGAAATTTGCAGCCAGGGCACACTCATTCCATTGAGTAAGCACCGACCATTTCCGAAATTTTTGACAATACACCTCAGCTTCATCCTGGCCCTGAGAAAGAGCCAGCAAGGCCTTTTCTGCCTGGTTCTCAAGATTAGGTTCCTCATAAAGCAGTCCAAGCGCCAGAAAAAACGCATCCACATTCAGCAATGCAGGATCTCCTGGCACCAGAGAGAAGGCCCAATCTTGAGGGTCGCCACGTAACAAGGAGATAACAATTTTAACTTGCTGAGCGGAAACACCAGAGGAACGAGGTCTCAAAGATAGAAATAATTTACAATTATTCTTAAAATTCAGAAACCTAGATCTATCTCCAGAAAACAACTCAGGAATAGGTATTTTTGGCTCTGACATAGGGCTATGAACAACAAAATCCTGAATGCTTTGCACCCTTGCAGCAAGATGATCCACACTAGAAGTCAGACTCTGAATATCCATGTCTGCAGCTGAACACAAAACCACCCAGAGATTAAGGGGATGAGAGAAGCTGGACAGACTGCAGCAAAGATAGAGAGAAAAAAAAAAAATTGTACTCAGGGCTTCTCTTATCCCACTTCTGCAATGCATTAAACACTTTTTTGGCCTGCTGTACTGTTATGATCCTAGTGGCTGAGGATAGCAAAACGGACTAGCTAAGTTTTTGAACATAGACACGAGCTCTAGGGAGGTGGTAACTGGACTGACCGCAAACCTGATCCTAACCAACACACTAAAGGAAGCCGGTGAACATGCCTAAAATCCTGGACGTCTCGACGCAGCCTGAGAAACTATCTACTCCTGGAGGGAAAGTAAGACCTCATTTGCCTCAAGAGAAATCACCCCAAAGATATAGGAAGCCCCCAACAAATAATAACGGTGAGGTAAGGGGAAAACACAAACGTAGAAATGAAAACAGATTAAGCAAATGAGGCCCGCTAATACTAGATAGCAGAAGACAGATAGGGAACTGTGCGGTCAGTAAAAAACCCTATGCAAAATATCCACGCTGAGAATACAAGAACCCCCACACCAACTAACGGTGTGAGGGGAGAAACTCAGCCCCCTAGAGCTACCAGCAAGCAAGGAAATCACATATTAGCAAGCTGGACAAAAATAAACCAAGAAACATGTGACCACTGATAGTCAAAAAATGAACCAAGCAAAACTTAGCTTCCTTTGAAGAGACTGATAACGAAGGACTGCAGGAGAGCTCCAAAATAGCACTGAAGACATTGACAGCAGGCAACAACTGAGAGTCCAGGTGAACTAAATAGGAAACCAGCTAAGAGATAACGAGACAGCTGATCCTGCCTCAGACCTGCAGAATGACACAAAGAACCACCAGAGGGTGCCCAAAGACAGCACTCACACAGTACCAGTTGTGATCACAAGAGGGAGCCCAAGAACAGAGTTCACAACACAGCCCCCCCATAGAATGTAATGCAGCCAGCCCCAACAGAATGTAATAACTCCTCCCCCATAGAATATAATACAGCACAGCCCCCATAGAATGTAATACAGCCCCCCCCCCAATAGCCCCCCAATCCAGTTATCACTCATTGATATATTTAAAAAAAACAAAACACTCTCCTCACCTCTCCTCGCGCCCCGTGCTGCTCCCGGCTCCGGACTCAGCGGCTGCAGTCTGCCCGGGACACAGCAGGTGCGCGATGATATGACGTCATCGCGCTCCCGCAGTGTCAGAGGCAGAGCGGGGAATGATGGGAGAGGGAGCGTCAGCAGACGCTCTCTCCTCCATCATTGCATTCAACTGTACCGGCATCATAGACGCCGGTATAGTTGAATGTGGCGGCGCTAGCAGAGGGGGTAAGTCGGTGCTGGGGGGGGGGAGTCGGCGCTGGCGAGCGGCCCACTACTGCCACCGGCCCTTCTGGCATTTGCCAGAAGTGCCCGATGGCCAGTCCGGCCGTGATCACTGGCCCACTAGCCACCTCTTATAGTCATGCCCTGGTTGTCTCAGCAATGGGCAACCCAATCACCACCTGCAGGAATCTCTCAAGTTGGTCATGTTGCGAGGTTTGTCCACAAGACTCATCATGGGAGTTCATAGCAATGACTATTTATATATCCAAGCTCAGCTTCAGGTATATTCAGGCCCTTTAGTGACAGAGTCCCAATAGATCCCTCTTTGCTTTCGATTTAGCATTTTGGGGTCCATATAATTTTCTGATTCCTCTCTTTTATTTTTTTTTTGTGAAGCAAATTGACCCCCAAAACATTAATTGACGGAAAAAAAAAAATTTTTTACCCTAGGGATAAATATTATGATATTTTATCAGTTTGGACAGTTATGCAAACAGAAGTACCAAATCCAAATATGTTATTATCTTTTTTTATAGATTTTATCTATTTGCTTGTTAAACAATGTGGGAGGGGAAATTTTTACATTTGTTTGATTATAAAAAATATATACAGTATATATTTAAACATTTTTTTTAACAAATATGGCAGACAAAGGGTGTTTTTAGTAGGCTTACTGGCGGCCATTAAGGTGCCATCAGCACCCACAATCATATAGGGGAGGGTGGTAAGTGGGCTACAGCAGGTACACTTTCCCCCATTTCCAACTTCTTACAGCCCAAATCCCAAGGATGGACCCCCAATGATCAGCAGATAGCGCCTTTAAAAGTTAAAGTTATCATGTATCAGTAGTAGCCGAGTGCCCACTGCCCACTGAACACAGCAGTGCCAGCAGTTTCTCCTATAAACAATAATTCCACCTGAATGCCCATCATTAACAGTAGATTGGATGAGGAGCGACGTGGGGGTGCATTATAAACAGCGATGGAGACATGATGCAGAAACCCCTTTAGACTGCTGATGCTGACATGGTGGAAGACAAGAACAATTACGCTACATTTTTTTTATCCCCCACGTAAATCCTGATAAGAATAACAAACTTAAGTAGTGACAGGAAGAGTTATGCTATATTATTTATTATTCACTATCTATGTTCATATACAATCTCTTTGAACCAGCTCGGATGTATAGATTGGACTTGACGGCTGGTACGTCCCCTTCTGACCTCCTGAAGATTTCAATCAACAGGGTGAAACTTTGAAACATTTCTGCAGATGTTTATCGTGTTATTTTCTAATTGTTACCAGTTTATAGTAGTACTCCGAAATAATAGGCACTTTCTTTCCTTTGCGGTCTCTCTCTCGTCTGCCAGGAAATGCTCTACCCAAGACCATTACAACCAAGATATACAATTTAATTCCTGTATATAGAAAAAGGTCACGTATCTCTTATATACATCCTAAAAAAATATCATATAGACGACAGCATCAACATGAAGAAAAAAAAAGGGCTTGTGGTACACGTGTCAGCATGTGAACACATAAAAAGACAGGTGCATTTTTTGCTCTGGTCTATTTTGCGTACAGAACTCGCCAATCTAAGTGAATGGGTCCCTCTCGGTCCTCGGGATGGGCACATCCCAGTCACTTGCTCTCTCAGCAACTAATTCTTAGCCCTGGCCTTCTTTCCCTGCCATGGCTCTTCCACACTTGCAGAACAGCTCCTTGGCCTGGCCCTCCCTGGTCTAGTCGTGGGACCATCAACTAGCCTGTACTTCAGGCGGCAACCTCACACCACACTCTTGGTGCCACACCTCACTATCACAGATCATCAGTTCTCATCGCCCCCTGGCAGTTTTGTCTCCTTTTGGCCACATTCAGTATTTGGTCAGTATTTTATATCAGTATTGGTAAGCCAAAATCAGGAGGAAAAATAGAAACACGTCACCACTTCTGTATTTTTCACCGGCTCCTGGTTTTCGCTTACAAATACTGATGTAAAATACTGACGGTCTGACCGTGACCTTTCACTGAGACAGACATTACAGCAAATTTTTCCTTGGCCCTGACTTGCTATGGGGGTGGCTCTTCACAGTAGACAATGATTTTCCTCCATTCTGTACAGACAGATGCAGACTCTACAGCGTAACCTGAAGCAACACAATGTATTTGTGGGTTATATCTGCAACTGAACATAGATGAGGTGAATCCAGCCTGTAAAAGCCCTGTAGTCCCGCACAGCCAGCAGGAGAAGCAACTGACACACCCCTTGTATTAGGCCACGCTCCTCAGTATATTCTTCTTTCGGGGCGGTGGTTCAGAGAGGGAGAGAGGACATTATATCCAGGAGTAGTGGCAGCAGTTAGAGCAATCCAGTGCAGCCTGTTAGTCATAGGCACAGTATATATATATATATATATATATATATATATACATATATATATATGTGTGTGTATGTATCCTTTCTATACTACAGCAGTTATGGAGTGGAGCCAGTAGATAGTGGTGTTGTCTGAGTGCATTCAGATTTCGCAGAGCTGGGCTACATTGCAATGTGCAGGATCTGTGAGGCAGCAGTGTGGACAGCGACAGGTGGTGAAATCGTTGCCTGCATTGTGAGCACAGCTGCTGGGACACATCTACAGCCCGACTGTACACTGGCATCCTCATATGGAGCCATTATACAGTATTGAGCATCATGTGGGACCATTATACAGTATGGAGCATCATGTGGGGCCATTATACAGTATTGAGCATCATGTGTGGCCATTATACAGTATGGAGCAGTGGCCATTATACAGTATGGAGCACTGTGTGGCCATTATACAGTATGGAGCATCATGTGTGGCCATTATACAGCATTGAGCATCATGTTTGTCCATTATACAGTATGGAGCATCATGTGTGGCCATTATACAGTATGGAGCATGTGTGGGTATTATACAGTATGGAGCATCATGTGTGGCCATTATACAGTATGGAGCATTGTGTGGCCATTACACAGTATGGAGCATCATGTGTGGCCATTACACAGTATGGAGCATCATGTGTGGCCATTACACAGTATGGAGCATCATGTGTGGCCATTATACTGTGCGCAGCATCATGTGAGGCCATTATACAGTATGGAACACTGGCCATTATACAGTATGGAGCACTGTGTGGCTATTATACAGTATTGAGCACCATGTGTGGCCGTTATACAGTATGGTGTACTGTATGGCCATTATACAGTATGGCGCATCATGTGGGGCCATTATACAGTATGGAGCACTGTGTGGCCATTATACAGTATGTAGCACCATGTGGGACCATTATACAGTATGGAGCACTGTGTGGCCATTATACAGTATGGAGCACTGTGTGGCCATTACACAGTATGGAGCATCATGTGTGGCCATTAAACTGTACACAGCATCATGTGAGGCCATTATACAGTATTGAGCACTGTGTGGCCATTTTACAGTATTGAGCATTATGTGTGGCCATCATACAGTATGTAGTACTGTGTGGCCATTATACAGTATGGAGCATCATGTGGGGCCATTGTACAGTATGGAGCACTGTGTGGCCATTATGCAGTATGGAGCATCATGTGGGACCATTATACAGTCTGAAGCACTGTGTGGCCATTATACAGTATGGAGCACTGTGTGGCCATTATACAGTATTGAGCATCGTGTGGGGCCATTATACAGTATGGAGCACTGTGTGGCCATTATACAGTATGAAGCACTGTGTGGCCATTATACAGTATTGAGCATCAAGTGGGGCCATTATACAGTACGGAGCACTGTGGGGCCATTATACAGTATGGAGCACTGTGTGGCCATTATACTGTATAGAGCATCATGTGGGACCATTATACAGCATGGAGCACCTGTGTGGCCATTATACAGTATGGAGCATCATGTGGGACCATTATACAGTAAGGAGTACTGTGGCCATTATACAGTATGGAGCACTGTGTGGCCATTATACAGTATGGAGCATAATGTGGGGCCATTATACAGTATGGAGCACTGTGTGGCCATTATGCAGTATGGAGCATCATGTGGGACCATTATACAGTATTGAGCACTGTGTGGCCATTTTACAGTATTGAGCATTATGTGTGGCCATTATACAGTATGGAGTACTGTGTGGCCATTATACAGTATGGAGCATCATGTGGTGCCATTATACAGTATGGAGCACTGTGTGGCCATTATGCAGTATGGAGCATCATGTGGGACCATTATACAGTCTGAAGCACTGTGTGGCCATTATACAGTATGGAGCACTGTGTGGCCATTATACAGTATTGAGCATCATGTGGGGCCATTATACAGTATGGAGCACTGTGTGGCCATTATACAGTATGAAGCACTGTGTGGCCATTATACAGTATTGAGCATCAAGTGGGGCCATTATACAGTACGGAGCACTGTGGGGCCATTATACAGTATGGAGCACTGTGTGGCCATTATACTGTATAGAGCATCATGTGGGACCATTATACAGCATGGAGCACCTGTGTGGCCATTATACAGTATGGAGCATCATGTGGGACCATTATACAGTAAGGAGTACTGTGGCCATTATACAGTATGGAGCACTGTGTGGCCATTATACAGTATGGAGCATAATGTGTGGCCATTATACAGTATGGAGCACTGTGTGGCCATTATACAGTATGGAGCACTGTGTGGCCATTATTCAGTCTGAAGCACTGTGTGGCCATTATTCAGTATGGAGCACTGTGTGGCCATTATACAGTATTGAGCACCATGTGTGGCCATTATACAGTATGGAGCACTATGTGGCCATTACACAGTATGGAGCACTGTGTGGCCATATTTTTTTTCTGTTTATAATTATTGTTTATGAAACAGTGTGATCAGCAGTGCTAAATGGGTGTGGTTGGGGCGTGGATATGGGTGTGACTAGTTGTGAAATGGGTGTGGCCAGGGTGTGGCCTAAAATTAGCCGCTGCGCGCCTCTACCTTTGTCCCTCTTTGCTTTCTTCAAAAGTTGGGAGGTATGAAGTTCAGACCGCTAAACGAGTGTGATCAACAATATTGAAGTTGTTCGCTTGTTTCCTGGCCTCTTTACACCAACTGAGAAAGAATGATGGAAACAGAACACTATTAGATCAATCTGTCCCCATACAGTATCATGTTATCAGCAGCATATCTACAGTTTACACCCGCAATGTGCTGCTGAGAACAATGATTTTTGTTCCCTCATAAACAATCACTTGATGAATGTGCAGCATTTTGCTTGTTTAGTAGAATACACCCCATAGTCTTCCACATAGTATAATGTGCACCACAGTCCTCCATATTGTAAAATGCAAACCCCATAGTCCTCCATGTAATATAATGTGCCCCATAGTCCTCCATATAGTATAATACACTCCTCATAGTCCTCCATATAGTATAATACACTCCTAATAGTCCTCCATGTATTAAAATACACTCAGTCCTCCATATAGTATCAAGAACAAAGACAAAAAGAATGGACTAAAGGAGGCCTGCACAACCATATAACAAAGATACCAGAACAAGTTTATTGGACACCACAAAAACAACATTAAAAACATCTAAAATACAACTGTGTGTAAAACACCCCAATGTATCCTGATATATAAACAGCAGTGTATATAATATATAACAACCGACCATCCTAAATAGAGGTACAATAGCATATGCCGATAGATCTAAACATATCTAAGAGAGGAGCAATATATTATAAGATTTTATGCAACCCAAGTATATGAAATGCAATACAAAAATCAAAATACATTACCAACGGATGATAAAATGTATGGCGAATGTACCACCGAGAAACATATCTCGGGTAAAAGGGAATGACCCTGGTAAATAGAGCAAAGTTCCCCTCAGAGAGACCTATATAGCTGGTACGCCGTCAATGCCAGTACCCAGCTAGATCCGAAGTCATGGTGCATAGAAATCAGAAGGTCGGAGGATAGAGCTACCGCTGCAAAGCCACATGCCATAAATGGCCAGTAAGTGGTCAGGAGAGGGTGTAAAGAACAAGACCCCACGCGTATCGCCGCCGCAGCGGCTTCGTCAGGGGAAGTGGGGTATGTGGTGTACAACTCACATATAAATAGGATCATAAATACAAAAGATGACATACCGGTGTGCTACTCCATGGAATGGCGGGCGGGAGGCGGGATGAAAGTCCAGCCGCATGTGGAGAAAAAGAAGATGTACGGAGGCCTCCGTAGGACAAGGGCGGCGCATGCGCAGATGCGGTTCAGCGTCCGAGCCACATCGCGCATGCGTCAATATCGCAGAACTATAATGGAACCGGCCAAATGCCGAAATTGACGAAGTGTGGCGAGAAGGGAAGTATCCCTCACCTATCTTGTAGATACTGGAGAGAGCATTGAATATGGGCATAAACAGGCATCCCTGAAAGGGGCCCACTATGATAAATGGTAGATCTTGAAAAATGAATGACAATGTGTCATAGAGGACAACTACTGTGCAGAGGAACCAAACCTGAAAAAGAAGGCAAATTATCAAAAGACACACATATTCGTACTGTTGGATCAATAAAGTCTAGTTGAAACCTCTATGCTAGTAAAAAAGAAGAAGAAACTCAAAATATGAGTCCAAAAACATGGACATCCCATGGGATGTTTGCAACAACTTCATCCGGATTATGCCATCTATACCACCATCTGCATATATGGGTTATTGGACTTCTCCTATACATGACTGGTGTTCTTTTGCTTTGGTCTATTGTTGTCCTCAATGCCTTAGGAGCCTCAAGTGTATGGGAGTATTTAATAAGGACATCTATCATCTTACTTTTTGATATTCTATGGAGGACTACAGTCCGGACGAAGGATCGCCTTCATGGATATATGCAGGATACACTTTTTGGACTCATATTTTGAGTTTCTTCTTCTTTTTTACTAGCATAGAGGTTTCAACTAGACTTTATTGATCCAACAGTACGAATATGTGTGTCTTTTGATAATTTGCCTTCTTTTTCAGGTTTGGTTCCTCTGCACAGTAGTTGTCCTCTATGACACATTGTCATTCATTTTTCAAGATCTACCATTTATCATAGTGGGCCCCTTTCAGGGATGCCTGTTTATGCCCATATTCAATGCTCTCTCCAGTATCTACAAGATAGGTGAGGGATACTTCCCTTCTCGCCACACTTCGTCAATTCCGGCATTTGGCCGGTTCCATTATAGTTCTGCGATATTGACGCATGCGCGATGTGGCTCGGACGCTGAACCGCATCTGCGCATGCGCCGCCCTTGTCCTACGGAGGCCTCCGTACATCTTCTTTTTCTCCACATGCGGCTGGACTTTCATCCCGCCTCCCGCCCGCCATTCCATGGAGTAGCACACCGGTATGTCATCTTATGTATTTATGATCCTATTTATATGTGAGTTGTACACCACATACCCCACTTCCCCTGACGAAGCCGCTGCGGCGGCGATACGCGTGGGGTCTTGTTCTTTACACCCTCTCCTGACCACTTACTGGCCATTTATGGCATGTGGCTTTGCAGCGGTAGCTCTATCCTCCGACCTTCTGATTTCTATGCACCATGACTTCGGATCTAGCTGGGTACTGGCATTGACGGCGTACCAGCTATATAGGTCTCTCTGAGGGGAACTTTGCTCTATTTACCAGGGTCATTCCCTTTTACCCGAGATATGTTTCTCGGTGGTACATTCGCCATTCATTTTATCATCCGTTGGTAATGTATTTTGATTTTTGTATTGCATTTCATATACTTGGGTTGCATAAAATCTTATAATATATTGCTCCTCTCTTAGATATGTTTAGATCTATCGGCATATGCTATTGTACCTCTATTTAGGATGGTCGGTTGTTATATATTATATACACTGCTGTTTATATATCAGGATACATTGGGGTGTTGTACACACAGTTGTATTTTAGATGTTTTTAATGTTGTTTTTGTGGTGTCCAATAAACTTGTTCTGGTATCTTTGTTATATGGTTGTGCAGGCCTCCTTTAGTCCATTCTTTTTGTCTTTGTTCTTTGTGCTTTAATTTAGTGGACTTGGCCTTGCACCCCTTCCTCCTTTTTTTACATTTTTTTACATTTTTTTGGCAAGGGTGCACCCTGTGTTCTATATTATACTCCATATAGTATCATACACCACTCTGTCCTCCATATAGTACAACACACTCCTCATAGTTCTCCATATATTAAAATACACTGCTCAGTCCTTCATATAGTATAATACACTCCTCAGTCCTCCATATAGTATAATACACTTCTCAGTCATCCATATAATATAATACACTCCTCAATCCTTCATATAATATAACATAGTCCTCCATATAGTATAATACACTCCTCAGTCCTCCATATAGTATAATAAACTCCTCAGTCCTCTATATAGCATAATACACCCCTCAATCATCCATATAGTATAATACACTGCTCAGTCCTCCATGTAGTATAATAAACTCATCATAGTGCTCCAAAAAGTATAATGCACTGCCATAGTCATCCATGTAGTACAATTCACTTCCCATAGTATAATGCATCCCATAGTTCTTCATATAGTATAATGTATTCCCCATAGTTCTCGATACAGTATAATGCAGCCCACATATAGTGTAATGCTGTCACCCCACAGAGTATAATGCAGCCACCCCACAGAATATAATGCAGCCCCCTGAGTATAATGCAGCCCCGCCATACAATATAATGTAACCCCCCATAGAATATAATGCAGCCCACTCATATAGTATAATGCAGCCCCTCCATAGAATATAAGTTGCCAACTCATAGAGTATACTGCAGCCCCTATAGAATATAATGTAGCCCCTCCATAGAATACAATGTAGCCCTCCTCATATAGTATAATGCAGCCCCACATAGAATATAATGTACCCCCTCAGAGTATAATGAAGCCCCCATAGAATACAATGCAGCCCCCTCATAGAGTATGATGCAATCACCCCTCATAGAATATAATAAATGTAATAAATAAATGTAATACATAGAATATAATGTAGCCCCCAGAGAATATAATACTGCCCACCTACCCATAGAATATAATGTAGCCTCTTCAAAGAGTTTGATGCAATCCTCCCCCATAGAATATAATACAGCCCCCCATAGAATATAATACAGCCCTCTCATAGAATATAATACAGCCCCCCATAGAATATAATACAGCCCCCCCATAGAATGTAATGTAGGCCCCCACAGGATATAATACAGCCCCCCATAGAATGTAATGTAGGCCCCCACAGAATATAATACAGCCCCCCATAGAATGTAATATAGCCCCCCATAGAATCTAATACAGCCCCCATAGAATATAATGCAGCACCCCATAGAATATAATGTAGGCCCCCACAGAATCTAATACAGCCCCCATAGAATATAATGTAGGCCCCCATAGAATCTAATACAGCCCCCCATAGAATGTAATGTAGGCCCCCATAGAATCTAATACAGGCCCCCCATAGAATATACTGTAGGCCCCCATAGAATCTAAGACAGCCCACCATAGAATATAATGTAGGCCCCCATAGAATCTAATACAGCCCCCCATAGAATATAATGTAGCCGACTCCCCCTCCCCTCACTCATTCATATATTTTTTTTTAAAAAGCACAATCCTCACCTTTCCTCGTGCCCGGCGCTGCTCCCGGCTCGGCTCCGGTCTCAGCAGCTGCAGTCTGCCCGGCACACAGCAGGTACGCGATGATGTGATAGCACCGTGCACCCAGTGTCAGAGGCAGAGGGGAATGATGGGAGAGGAAGCGTCAGCTGACGCTCTCTCCTCCATCATTGCATTAAACTGTACCGGCATCTTGGACACCTGTATAATTGAATGAGTCGGCGCTGGTGGGGGGCAGTCGGCGCTGGTGGGGGGAGTCGGTGCTGGTGGCAGGCGACTGGCTGGGGGCCCCTGGGGGAGCAGGGGGCCCTAGGCAGCTGCCTGGTCTGCCTGCCACTAACGCCGGCCCTGGTTGCATCCCTATACAAACCCAAAGGGCGCATTCTTTGCCTAGCCTTATTCCAAATTAAAAACCCCTACAACTCCAGAACAGTTAGGGCCACAGCTAGTCTCCAAGCCCCAGATGCCCACAAGTTTCCCCAAATATACAACGCCCGATACAGTGCGCAGAAAAAAAACATGTTGCAAGAACACATATAAACATATACAGTACATCCATAGGCTATCCGCCTAAAATATGGCAAAAAAAAGAACGAACAACATACGTGATGGGCACAAGAAAGTGGGGAGAGTGTAGATGGACAACTTAAGGACTTCAGTACTCTGTAAGAGGGTGAACGCCATCAGCCCATTTTCAGCCCTCTTAGGCTACGTTCACATTTGCGGTGTGCGCCGCAGCGTCGCCGCCGCAACGCACAGCGCAAATGTGAACACATGCACAACGCTGCTTTTTGCGCCGCATGCGTCCTTTTTTCCATTGATTTTGGACGCAGCAAAAATGCAACTTGCTGCGTCCTCTGCGCCCCGACGCGGGCGCCGCAGGGACGCATGCGGCGCAAAAAGCAAGTGCACCGCATGTCCATGCGCCCCCATGTTAAATATAGGGGCGCATGATGCATGCGGCGCCGCTGCGGCGCCCGACGCTGCGGCGCTAGCCGCAAATGTGAACGTAGCCTTACAGACTGAAGGGACTTTACCCAAGAGGTCCCAAATCACTATCAATCTGTTCTTATATTGTAGAGGGGTTGTTTTAGCAACACAGAGCTCCCACCATTCTCTGTGTTAGTCAGGCAGATATTGGAGGCCAGTGGTGGGAAGAATGTCCAATGATCGTTATTACTTGAAGTCCCTTTTAACATGCTAGATACAATCTCCGGCAGAAGACATGTCTCACCAGCCTTCAGTGATTATAAGACATCTTACCATTCATCGTAAGTCACCTACAGTGTACATGGGAATCTACTAACACAAAAGAAAGATAGAACACATTCCTAGTAAGGTCACACAAATGGGAGATGTCATGCTAGCATACTGGGGAAATGAGACTGTCTAGTTACAGTCCCAAGAGATGAACCTTCCATCTAGTAAGTGAACTTGTATAAGTCAATAATAATGTAGATTGGGTTGTTCATGCATACTCTCCTGGCAGATCCAGCATTGGTGTTGAGAGGCTCAAGTTCACACAGGACTGTACAGTTTCTGAGACAACTGTCATACAGCATGTATCATGCATGGCTCCTATTCTAATTATTCTCCAGGAATATGGTTAACCAAAGTATTAGCAGAGGTGTATGTGTAAGCTAGAGCGGGGCAGTAACCGTGGGGAAGGCACTCAGGTGTGGAACCCTGGCACATTACATGAAAGTGGAGGTCCTGTGTTATGGACCTGGTGGTTAGGAGCACCCGGAATGACCTGATGAGTAAACTAGTAATCGGAACAAGCTCTGGGAAAGTGGGAACTCTGCTGACCGCAAACCCTACTCCTATCACACACACTAGAAATAGCCGTGGAGCGTACCTAACTCTCCCTAGACGCCTCTTCACAGCCTAAGAGCTAACTACCCCCAAAGATAGAAATAGAAGCCTAACCTTGCCTCAGAGAAATTCCCCAAAGGTAAAGGCAGCCCCCCACATATATGGACTGTGAGTTAAGAGGAAAGTCACAAACACAGGAATGAAACAGGTTTTAGCAAAGGAGGCCAGACTTCACTAAATAGTCAGAGGAAAGAAAAGGAAACTATGCGGTCAGCACAAAAAACTACAAAAAACCACGCAGAGTATGCAAAAAGACCCCCAAACCGACTCACGGTGTGGAGGTGCAACACTGCACCCCCAGAGCTTCCAGCTAGCAAGGAAATATCATGATAGCAAGCTGGACTAGAATTTAGCAGTACTAAGAAATATATTCAGGCAGCAGTAACAACAAATGAACTAGCAGGGACTTAGCTTCTGCTGGAGTAGACAGGTCCTCAGAGAAGTCCAAGAGAGATCTGAACCAATACTGAAACATTGACAGCTGGCATGAAGTAACGATCTGAGTAGAGTTAAATAGGGAAGCAAGCATAACAATAAACGAGGGCAGCTGAGAAAACAAACCTCAGAGACCAGCAGTTCCGCTTAAAGCCACCAGAGGGAGTCCAAGAGCAGAACTATCCAAAGTACCATTCATGACCACAGGAGGGAGTCCGAGAAATGGAATTCACAACAGTCCTGGCTGGGTGTGTGGACTTGTGCCGTGAGGGCATTACACCTGTGCAAGTTGCATGTAACCAATGCTGCTGGTTTGCCATGACCAGATGTTTTGCCCATTATCATCTGCATTACAAGCCCAAGGTCTTGTGGCTAGGCGTCATCTCCCAGGACCAGTCTCCGGAAGGCCACTCTGTCCCTCTGTCACTTTTCCTCAGGATCTCACTATCCCTTCTCTTCAGTCTCCTCTCATTCAGGATCACCCTCTAATGCGGCACTGCTCATTATGAACCTCTCAGTCTGCTCACTTTGCACTCTCTAGCCATTCTGACTTCCTAGTAGGAAGCAGTCACTTTACCTTACACTAGCCCCTGCAACTGTGGGCTATTCACAACTATCAGCTCTTAACTTACCCTATAGTCGAACTACACATAGCTGTCAATCCCTTCACTGGCTTCCCATTGCTGAGAGACTCCTGCTCAAAAAATTCTAACCATGGCATACAAAGCCATCCACAACCTGTCTCCTCCATATATCTTTGACCTAGTCTCTCAGTACTTATCTGCACACAACCTCCGATCCTCACAAGATTTCCTTCTCTACTCCCCTTTTATCTACTCTTCCCACAATCGCATACAAGATTTCTCCCACTCATCCCCCCTACTTTGGAACTCTCTACACCTACATATCAGACTCTCGCCTACTGTGGAAACCTTCAAAAGGAACTTGAAGACCTACCTCTTCCGACAAGCCTACAACCTGCAGCAACCACCAATCCACCAAACCACTGCACGACCAGCTCTACCCTCACCTACTGTATCCTCACCCATCCCTTGTAGATTGTGAGCCCTCATGGGCAGGTTCCGCTCTTTCATCCTGTACCAGTCGGTGACTTGTTTTGTGATTACTGTACTTGTTTTTATTACGTACACGCCTCCTCACATGTAAAGTGCCATGTAATAAATGGCGCTATAACAATAAATAATAATTATGACACAATACATATTACATGGTACTTTTCAAAAAACTCTATACATTATTCACATTACAACACGTAACACAATTGGTGTCTTCAGGGGTAGGAGCGCGACAGTCATTGTCCACCACCCTTACATATGTACAGATAGGTACATAATAATTTGCAATTTGTAGCCAGATGAGCAGTTGAGAGAGCAATACCAATAGGATTCACTGTACTGATCTAGTAGTAGAAGTAGTAGATGATTGTTGTAAAGCAGGCAGGATAACCATCTGCTTGCAGCAGAGTGTGAATTAGATGGGATTAATTCCTCAAAAAGGATGTGCTATCCTTTCCTGAATACTCAGGCAACACATGGCTGCCTAAGCCAGCCTTAAAAGGTCTAGGGTGATGACATCAGAGATGTTTGCCAGTGGCTGGTACAGATGGAGTCTGCTGTAGGAGAACGGAGCAAGGCTCAGCGCTGGAGCCGGGACAGGTGAGTGACAACTAAATTGAATACTGGACTGATGGAAGAGAGTCATTAAGTGCACGGGCTAGAGGGACCAAGTTACTTGCTTTGCCCCAGGCACTGGCAATCCTTTCCATTCCACTGGTATTATGGACAAGCGTTATGCTGCCATATGCAGCCTTCACAAAAATATTCATCTATAGAAACAAGTCTTCCAGGAATACCTCCCTAACACATCATAATGATAATTAATGCATAATGGTAATATGATATAATACATAGTAAAACAATAAATCTTCATCAACAAGACGACTAACTTGTCCTGAGTCCAGATTTCAGTTCTTCCAGCCTCTGCTGTTGTAACTTTCCGCACACATCAGATGGCACAGTCCAGCCAAGTCTGTATTTTGGCTGCGGCTGCTACGTGAAGTCATGGCACCGCACACAACCACACAACGCCCGGTGCCGCATTGTTTGGCTGTCCAGCACTTTTACTGATAGCTGACTCAGCCTCAGCGGCTGGCGAGGTCGGGACTCTGACAGAGACATCTCCTGGAGCAGTCTGCGTCCTAGTGGACTGAACGTGGCGCCTTATTCTTGAGATGTTATCCCCCTTTATTTGCGACGCTCATATCCTGGAATGTTTCTTCAAAGCAATTGTGTTAGTTTTCTTGAAGTTAACACGCTGTAACATTTCCTGGACTAATTACAGACGAATATATGTCTATATATTGAAAGGAAGAATTAAATGAAATTGTCTGGTTTGGACACCTCCAGAGTTATTGGAAGAGACCCCCGATGACAAGTTGATATGCTGGTATAGATAAAGGAAGCAGCCTGGGAATGATATCAGGGCATTATACAGATAGCCTAATGATATCAGTGGGAAATCTGCAATGCCCACAGGGGATCCTACTAAAGGTACCGTCACATTAAGCGACGCTGCAGCGATATCGACAACGATGCCGATCGCTGCAGCGTCGCTGTGTGGTCGCTGGAGAGCTGTCACACAGACAGCTCTCCAGCGACCAACGATGCCGAAGTCCCCGAGTAACCAGGGTAAACATCGGGTTACTAAGCCCAGGGCCGCGCTTAGTAACCCGATGTTTACCCTGGTTACCATTGTAAATGTAAAAAAAAAACAGTACATACTCACCTTCTGATGTCCGTCAGGTCCCTGGCCGTCTGCTTCCCGCACTGACTGTGAGCTCCGGCCGGCCGTAAAGTAAAAGCAGAGCACAGCGGTGACGTCACCGCTGTGCTGTGCTTTACGGCCGGCCGGCGCTCACAGTCAGTGCGGGAAGCAGACGGCCAGGGACCTGACGGACATCAGAAGGTGAGTATGTACTGTTTTTTTTTTACATTTACAATGGTAACCAGGGTAAACATCGGGTTACTAAGCACGGCCCTGCGCTTAGTAACCCGATATTTACCCTGGTTACCATTGTAAAACATTGCTGGCATCGTTGCTTTTGCTGTCAAACACGACGATACACGCCGATCTGACGACCAAATAAAGTTCTGGACTTTCAGCAACGACCAGCGATATCACAGCAGGATCCAGATCGCTGCTGCATGTCAAACACAACGATATCGCTATCCAGGACGCTGCAACGTCATGGATCGCTATCGTTATCGTTGCAAAGTCGTTTAGTGTGAAGGTACCTTAAGAAAAAGGGAATAGCATAATTTACTCTACTACTACAGACTCTACTACACAGACTCTACTACTGTGGTGGGCATAGAGGTGGTGGTGGGGGGGAAACTATTAAGCCCAAAGCAACCTGAGACAATTCAAGAAAAAAAAATCTTGCAATTTTCACACTGGCCACTAGACCTAGTATTAGGGTACTGTCACACAGTACCATTTTGATCGCTACGACGGCACGATCCGTGACGTCGCAGCGATCGTATGATTATCGCTCCAGCGTCGTAGACTGCTGTCACACGTTGCAATCACGGCGCTGGAGCGATGCCGAAGTCCCCGGTAACCAGGGTAAACATCGGGTAACTAAGCGCAGGGCCGCGCTTAGTAACCCGATGTTTACCGTGGTTACCAGCGTAAAAGTAAAAAAAAACAAACAGTACATACTTACATTCCGGTGTCTGTCCCCGGCGTTCTGCTTCTCTCCACTGTGTAAGCGCCATAGCCGGAAAGCACAGCGGTGACGTCAGACGTCACCGCTGTGTTCGCTTTCCGGCTGGCAGACGCTCACACAGTGGAGAGAAGCTGAGACGCCGGGGACAGACACCGGAATGTGAGTATGTACTGTTTGTTTTTTTTTTACTTTTACGCTGGTAACCACGGTAAACATCGGGTTACTAAGCGCGGCCCTGCGCTTAGTTACCCGATGTTTACCCTGGTTACAAGCGAACACATCGCTGGATCGCTGTCACACACAACGATCCAGCGATGTCAGCGGGTGATCAAGCGACGAAAGAAAGTTCCACACGATCTGCTACGACGTACGATTCTCAGCAGGATCCCTGATCGCTGCTGCGTGTCAGACACTGCGATATCGTAACGATATCGCTAGAACGTCACGAATCGTACCGTCGTAGCGATCAAAATGGTACTGTGTGACAGTACCCTTAGATTCCTATTGGGTACATGGACATTAGTAGCAATAGACTGACTGAGACAGTGTGTGTTTGTATTGAAACTTTATCTGAGCATGCTCTAATCTGTTCAAAGGTCATTGTCAAAGGAGGGGGAGGAGGAGAGCTGTGTCATCACCTATTCAGTGGCCAGTGTCAGGCAGCTGCTACAAAGGCAAATAAAATAATGGGATGCATTAAAAGAGGCATAGATGAGGAGAACATAATTTTACCTCTATACAAGTCACTAGTTCGACCACACTTAGAATACTGTGTACAGTTCTGGTCTCCGGTGTATAAGAAAGACATAGCTGAACTAGAGCGGGTGCAGAGAAGAGCGACCAAGGTTATTAGAGGACTGGGGGGTCTGCAATACCAAGATAGGTTATTACACTTGGGGCTATTTAGTTTGGAAAAACGAAGGCTAAGGGGTGATCTTATGTTAATGTATAAATATATGAGGGGACAGTACAAAGACCTTTCTGATGATCTTTTTAATCATAGACCTGAGACAGGGACAAGGGGGCATCCTCTACGTCTGGAGGAAAGAAGGTTTAAGCATAATAACAGATGCGGATTCTTTACTGTAAGAGCAGTGAGACTATGGAACTCTCTGCCGTATGATGTTGTAATGAGTGATTCATTACTTAAATTTAAGAGGGGACTGGATGCCTTTCTTGAAAAGTATAATGTTACAGGGTATATATACTAGATTCCTTGATAGAGTGTGGATCCAGGGAACTAGTCTGATTGCCGTATGTGGAGTCGGGAAGGAATTTTTTTCCACAATATGGAGCTTATTCTTTGCCACATGGTTTTTTTTTGCCTTCCTCTGGATCAACATGTTAGGGCATGTTTGGTTAGGCTGGGTTCACATTGTGTCCTGGCAGTCTGTCTAACGGACTACGTTACACCGCGGCATAAACGCGGTGTAACGTAGTCCGTTACGACCGCCATTGACTGAAATGTCGGACGCATCGCTAGCGCACGCCCACAATGCGCTAGGGATGTTCCGTCATTGAGTGACGGACCCTGAGACGCCGGCTGCAGCGTTTCCGGGTCCGTCACTGCTAGCACAGATAGAGCTAGCAGATGCTCTATCTGCGCTAGCGGGATGTAACGTCGGCACTTGCGTTACAGCAGTCCGTTAGCGTATGTGCTGAACGGGCTGCTGCTAACGCAGTGTGAACCCGGCTTTAGGCTACGGGTTGAACTAGATGGACTTAAAGTCTTCCTTCAACCTTAATAACTATGTTAAGGCTGAGTCACACATAACGATATTGTTAACGATATCGTTGCAACGTCACGCTTTTGGTGACGTAGCAACGATCCCGCTAACGATCTCATTATGTGTGACAGCGACCAACGATCAGGCCCCTGCTGGGAGATCGTTGGTCGTTGGGGAATGATCAGGACCATTTTTTGGTCGCTGATCACCCGCTGTCATCACTGGATCGGCGTGTGTGACACCGATCCAGCGATGTGTTCACTTGTAACCAGGGTAAATATCGGGTTACTAAGCACAGGGCCGCACTTAGTAACCCGATACTTACCCTGGTTACCATTGTAAAAGTTAGAAAAAAACAGTACTCACATTCTGATGTCTGTCACGTCCCCCGGCATGCACAGGGTTAAAACTGCTTTCGGCAGGAGCGCTACTAATGCACGCGCTGCTGCCGAGAGCTTCCCTGCACTGACTGTCAGCGCCGGCCGTAAAGCAGAGCACAGCGGTGACGTCACCGCTGTTACTGCCGGCGCTGACACATTCAGTGCAGGGAAGCTCTCGGCAGCAGCGCGTGCATTAGCAGCGCTCTTGCCGAAAGCAGTTTCAACCCTGTGGACGCCGGCGGGGGACGTGACAGACATCAAAATGTGAGTATGTAGTGTTTTTTTTTTTTACTTTTACAATGGTAACCAGGGTAAATATCGGGTTACTAAGCGCGGCCCTGCACTTAGTAACCCAATGTTTACCCTGGTTACCCGGGTGCTGCAGGGGGACTTCGGCATCGTTGGTCGCTGGAGAGAGCTGTCTGTCGTATCGCTGGTCGTGATCGTTGGTAAGTCGTTTAGTGTGACTCCAGCTTTACTCTGAATGGTGGAGCTGAAGTAATCTATGTATATAGAGGTGTTAATACACAACTATGTCCTATTTAAAGTGGTTAATCCTATTACAATAGGTGCCAACTCCCAAACTCAAATTAAATTTAACACAACATCCCAGATCAGTATAGCACCACAGGATAAAGGAGTGAAGCTAAATCCATATTCAAAAAATATTATTTTTTATTGAATCAAAAATATGATAAAATACAGATGTAAAACTACTAAGAAAGGTGCAGAAAAAGGAAAGGAGGGACTTAGGACTTAAACTAATAAAATTTTCTGTCTAGTAAATAGCATGATCAAACCTCAAACTCAAAGTAATCAAGAAATTCACGTACTGAGACTAATGAGGGATTCTGTGCTAAGTGCTATAAGCACTGAGAATAACTTACAGACCTTTAATAAATATATAGTATATAAATTATTGCATGTATGCAATTATTTGCAGAGGCCTAGATGCTAACCTAATATTATAATCTCGTTACCAAATTGGTATTTTTAACCTATAGCAAATGCTTCTTAGTCTGTGCAAAACAAAGCACCCAACCTACATATCTCCTTGTTGGAGCCAAAACACAAATATGGGGTTACAAAAATCACCCATAGAATTACGGTACTTTGATTTCATCAAGCACAATATTAAAGGAAGGTCATAAATGAGTCGCGTCCCTCTGCCCAGACGCACAGGGTGCGAGATAAAATATAAAGCAAAAATCATTACACTTAGCAATTTTAGGCTCCAGGTTAGATACATTTTGGGTGGAATTCCCTTTTAAGCTTTATGTTCAATATAACTGCATTCATGTAATATCTCATATGAATTTGTGACTACAAAAGTGGCAAATCCCCAGGCAGGGAGAGAGTTAATAATACATAAGAATTTGGTTTCTTCACAGCAGTAATTTCCTTCCTAGCGCTGTAAGGCTTTGATCCTTTGTTCTTGGCGCAATTTAATTTTGCTTTTGTTTGTTTCTATAAACAGTTTTATGGAATAAAAATTTGGCCGGCGAATATTTTTTTTCTCAACATACCAAATTAAAATGATATATCTGACGGGATGTATCTATCTAATTAAACATATAGTATACATACAGTTTCCGTTTAAATGCAAAATGCGTAGGAATATTCCAGAACTGAGAGATCAGTTTACAGCTCTGCCCTTATTTGCCCTAATTAACCCCTTGCCCTCCATCCTGGCATGATAAAAGAAATGTCTCCAGAGTTCGTGATCAAACTGGAAAATGTCGAAATGTTTGTTTTTCACGAGATCATCTCACATTCATGTGAGGACTATTGTTTTATACCGGAAATCTATGGTATGAAACAGGCGCTGCAGATTTTTTTCAGTTAGGAACTGAAATGTCGCTGTCTTTGTTCTAAGTCCAATCGTTCTATGATGAAGGTGACAAAATTTTATGAAATATGTTGGGTTTATGGTTTATAGCCTGTGATCTTTATTTTTTATAATGTCATTGTGCCTTTGTATTAAAGGGGTAGCTACATTCGGACAATCCCTATTTTGTCAGAAGGGTCATTAAATGATTAACTGATTGCAGGGTGTTGCTGGTATCCACAGTGATCATCTAAGGTCTCTTTTCCGTAGGTATTCAATTTCTCTGCAGCACCCCCACAGGACAAATGAAGTATTACACATTTACTATTAAAATTTATCGCCTTGTCTCCGTCTGTGTAATTTTGTGTTCAACAAAGCAAAGAAATTGCACTGCATAATAAATCCTTAATAAATAATAATAATAATAATAATAATAATAATCTCTTTATTTATATAGCGCCAACATATTCCACAGGGCTAACACAAAACCCAAAAACCTTACGGTAACTTTGTGGCCAGGAGTTCAATTGTATACCTCCTCCAATAATGCTGTCCAAATCTATAGGACCACTCAGGAAACTCCCACATACATATAGCACAAGAGAACGGAGTAATAGAATCCCAAGACTCATATTAATAAAATAGTATAAATTTTATTTAGACCAATAATAACAGATTATGTCACAGTAAAAAACAGGCACATAGCCAAAAAACTCAGTTACTTTTACTGAGTTACTTGGGACTGTGGGATTTTTTCACAAGTCCTTAATGTGATTGTAACACCTTTCTGGCAGAACCCGGGATGCAAACTTTTGATTGTTTCCTCTTATTCCCCATGTACCATTAAGGTACCTTCACACGAAGCGACGCTGCAGCGATAGCGACAACGATGTCGATCGCTGCAGCGTCGCTGTTTGGTCGCTGGAGAGCTGTCACACAGACCGCTCTCCAGCGATCAACTATGCCGAGGTCCCCTGGTAACCAGGGTAAACATCGGGTAACTAAGCGCAGGGCCGCGCTTAGTAACCCGATGTTTACCCTGGTTACCAGCGTAAAATCTAAAAAAAACAAACAGCACATACTTACATTCACGTCCCCCTGCGTCCACTTCCTGACTGACTGAGCGCCGTACAGTGAGAGCAGAGCGGTGACGTCACCGCTGTGCTGCTTTCACTTTCACTTTGCGGCGCTGAGTCAGAGGAGGAAGCAGACTGCAGGGGACGCAATGTGAGTATGTGCTGTTTGTTTTTTTTACATTTTACGCTAGTAACCAGGGTAAACATCGGGTAACTAAGCGCGGCCCTGCGCTTAGTAACCCGATGTTTACCCTGGTTACCAGTGTAAAATATCGCTGGTATCGTTGCTTTTGCTTTCAAACACAACGATACACAGCGATCGGACGACCAAATAAAGTTCTGGACTTTATTCAGCGACCAGCGACATCACAGCAGGATCCTGATCGCTGCTGCGTGTCAAACGAAACGATATCGCTAGCGAGGACGCTGCAACGTCACGGATTGCTAGCGATATCGTTATAATGTCGTTTCGTGTGAAGGTACCTTTAGTTTCCTCTACACCCTATTTTTGGCTATGTGCCTGTTTTTTACTGTGACATAATCTGTTATTATTGGTCTAAATAAAATTTATACTATTTTATTAATATGAGTCTTGGGATTCTATTACTCCGTTCTCTTGTGCTATATATTCCACAGGGCTTTACAGTTTGCACACACTATCATCACTGTCCCCAATGGGACCACAATCTAGATTACCTATCAGTATGCCTTTGGAGTGTGGGAGGAAACCCATGCAAACACGGGGAGGACATACAAACTCCTTGCAGATGTTGTCCTGTGGAAACTCCAGCGCTGCAAGGTTGCAATGCTAACCACTGAGCCACCGTGCTGCCCAAACCTTCAAATAACTCAAAATTTGCTCATAAGATATTCACAAGTTGGTTTTCAAAACCAGATACGCCCTGTAAATAAGGGTACGTTTTGGGATCTTCCTCTCTTTCATAAACATACCCTGCTAAGAAAACATTAAGGGAACACTTAAAGGGATTGTCCTGTTAAAACAAGTTATCAACTATCCACAGGATAGCTGGTAACTTCTTGATCATGGAGGTCTGACCACTGGGACCAGCACTAATCAGCAGAAAGGGGCACTTATACCCCATTAGATTGGATCGGTAATGTCCATTTGTTATGGGATTGCCAAGTACTTCACTTGGCTTTTTCAAAGCAAGGAATAGAGTAACGGTCAAACAACCGACTTTCCACAATACATTGTAATTTGGATATAAGCTCTCCAATCAGTATGGATCCTAATAGTCGGACCACCATCGATTAAATTACTACCTACCCAATGGATAGATTATAATTTATTTTAAATTGGACAATCCCTTTAAGCATCACAGGCCCACCACTGGAGCTACATTCTCTTCAGATGAGAGCAAATTCACACTAATTGGATATGACATATGAGAAAAATGAGAAAGAGTGTGGAAATGCTGTGGCCAAACCGTGCAATTTGGAGGGTCATTCAAAGCTAATTATGATAGCTAACAGTACCCTGACAAAATCCTTGGATTACTACAATGGCACCAGGTTCCTCCTGGTACGGGACAATGTCTGACAATGTTCCTATTGATCAGCAATATCAATGTAATGGACAACCCCTTTAAAAATAAAGCAGCCATATATATTGAGCAGTTAAGCATGTCTGTGCTGGATGTAATCGTATTGAGAGAAAATTTTATATATATATATATATATATATATATATATATATATATATATATATACACTCACCGGCCACTTTATTAGGTACACCATGCTAGTAACGGGTTGGACCCCTTTTGCCTTCAGAACTGCCTCAATTCTTCGTGGCATAGATTCAACAAGGTGCTGGAAGCATTCCTCAGAGATTTTGGTCCATATTGACATGATGGCATCACACAGTTGCCGCAGATTTGTCGGCTGCACATCCCAAAGATGCTCCATACAAGGCAGGATGGATCCATGCTTTCATGTTGTTTACGCCAAATTCTGACCCTACCATCCGAATGTCGCAGCAGAAATCGAGACTCATCAGACCAAGCAACGTTTTTCCAATCTTCTACTGTCCAATTTCGATGAGCTTGTACAAATTGTAGCCTCAGTTTCCTGTTCTTAGCTGAAAGGAGTGGTACCCGGTGTGGTCTTCTGCTGCTGTAGCCCATCTGCCTCAAAGTTCGACGCACTGTGCGTTCAGAGATGCTCTTAGGCCTACCTTGGTTGTAACGGGTGGCGATTTGAGTCACTGTTGCCTTTCTATCAGCTCGAACCAGTCTGCCCATTCTCCTCTGACCTCTGGCATCAACAAGGCATTTCCGCCCACAGAACTGCCGCTCACTGGATTTTTTTTCTTTTTCGGACCATTCTCTGTAAACCCTAGAGATGGTTGTGCGTGAAAATCCCAGTAGATCAGCAGTTTCTGAAATACTCAGACCAGCCCTTCTGGCACCAACAACCATGCCACGTTCAAAGGCACTCAAATCACCTTTCTTCCCCATACTGATGCTCGGTTTGAACTGCAGGAGATTGTCTTGACCATGTCTACATGCCTAAATGCACTGAGTTGCCGCCATGTGATTGGCTGATTAGAAATTAAGTGTTAACAAGAAGTTGGACAGGTGTACCTAATAAAGTGGCCAGTGAGTGTATATATATATGTATATATATATATATATATATATATATATATATATATATAGTGCAAATTGTGCTTTGATTCCACATCTTGGCTGAAAATCAAAGAGCCGACTGCACTGGGGAAACAGAAGAGTCACGTAGCAGGAGGTGGAATTTTCCATCTGGCGCAGACTCTACGTCTGTGTGGGGCGACTCAACGGAGGGGTCAAAAATGAAGAAAAAAAAAATGCAGATTAGGAAGAGTCGTTATCAGAATGAAATTTTCAGCTGCGTCAGACACAAGGATTTTTAAACAACAACAAAAAAAGTTATGTTTCCCCTTCACGCTCATTGACAACAAAGGGGGTCCCCATGGCGCCATGTGTGAGGGTCACGGCTCAATTGAGGCAGCAGGCGGTGCTCAGAGCTGGGCATGACGCCAGGCTGCGGCTTCCTTACAATACACAGCACAGGAAGGCCTCAAGCTTTGCACTAACTTCCAAGGACGCGACTGGAAGGAAAAAAGTGTTATATACAGAACATATTTTACATCCATATCAACCTGATGGAATGTCAATAGGGAGACACTACAGTGCCATCAGTTGTGTACATGAAGAACATAGAGATATTAGGCGCCTTTCTGGGGTTTATCGTTGCCATTCCATTTATAACAACCCCTGATAAAAGGTCCTGGAACGCCTATTTTCACTATTTGCCCTTCAGAAATATGGGTTAGTCCTTATGGAACAAGTATCCTAGTTGAATAAAAATGATACCTTGATATTTGTGATCTGATGTCTTATTCGTACATGCCCATATAGATGGCTTAGGAAGGCTGATCCTACTGCAGATTCCCTTTAACCCCTTTGCAACCTATGGCACACCTATATGTCATAGGTCATATCTTCCCCTTTGATGCAGGCTACAGCGCTGAGCCAGCATCCTTTCAGGCACATGACAGATGATTTGATCAGCTGACTTGTGGCCCTAACAGCCGCCGGTGGAATCGCGATCCACTTGCTGCTGTTAATTTTTTAAATGCCACTGTCAATCTCAGATTTAACATGGTCGCACTGGAAGCACGACACTAATCCCGCCCTTCGGTGCCCCTTTCACATGATCATGGGACGCCGATGGGTTGGCATGAAATCCGGAGGTCTACAGGAGACGCCCCATGCTTGTTATTCCAGATCTGCTATAAGCGCCGCCCCGTGGCTGGCATTTATAGCAGACTAGATGGTGGCCCGATTCTAACGCATCGGGTATTCTAGAATATGTATGTAGTATATAGCACAGCCCACGAAGTATATAACACAGGCCACGCAGTATATAACAAAGCCCACGTAGTATATAACACAGCCCCCCACGTAGTATATTGCACAGCCATGTAGTAAATAAAACACCCCACGTACTATATAGCACAGCGACGTAGTATATAACACAGCCCACGCAGTACATAACAGTCCACGTATTATATTGCACAGCCAACGCAGTATATAACACAGCCAACATAGTATATAACACAGCCCCCGTCGTATATAGCAGTGTGGGCACCATATCCCTGTTAAAAAAACTAAAATAAAAAATAGTTATATACTCACCTTCCGTCGGCCCCGGATCCAGCCCAGGCCTTTAGCGATGCTCCTCACGATGCTCCGTTCCCAGTAATGCCTTGCGGCAATAACTCGCAATCATGTAGCGGTCTCGTGAGAACGCTACGTCATCATCTCGCGAGACCGCTACGTGATCTCGAGTCTTTGCTGCAATGCATTCTTGGGACTGGAGCGTTTCGGAGCGGGAAAGGGTGCCGCGGATGCCGGAAGGTGAGAATATGTTTTTGTGTTTATTATTATTTTTAACATTATATGTTTTTACTATTGATGCTGCATAGGCAGCACCAATAGTAAAAAGTGAAGCGACGTTTAAATCCCGCCCCAATATCGTTGAATCAGCAACCCGGGATTTCCGTTACGGAAGTTACAGACAAACAGACGGAAGTACCCCTCGGACAATTCTATATATAGATGAGCATTGTGCTACACATAGCAGGGCCGATCAGAAGATCGCAGCTTCAAGTCTCCGAAGGAGACTGTTGAAGCAAGTAAAAAATGTTTAAAAAAAAATATTTAAAAAAAGTTTAAATCACACCCCCTTTTGCCCCATTTAAAATACAACAATTAGAAAAAAAAAATCAAAACCACATATTTGATATTGTTGCGTTCAGAAACCCCCAATCTATGAAAATATAAAAATAAGGAATCCGATCAGTAAACGGTGTAACAAGAAAAAAATCAAAAGGCCAGAATTACGTTTTTTGGGTCGCTGCAACATTACAATAAAATGCAAAATCAGGCGATCAGAACATCGTATGTACCAAAAAATTATATAGCTAAAAACGTCATCTTGGTGCACAAAAAGTAAGCTTCACCCAGCTCCTGAGCCAGAAAAATTGAGACGCTACAGGTCTTGGAAATTGATGCCTTTTTATTTATTTTTATTTTCTTTTTAGAAACTTTTGATTTTTTTTTCACCACTTAAATAAAAAGGAACCTACACCTGTTTGGTATATGAAAACTTGTAATGACCTGGAGAATCATAATGGCAAGTCAGTTTTAGCATGTAGTGAACATAGTAAAAAAAAAAATAAAAAAAAATTATGGGATTGCACTTTTTTTGCAATTTCACTGCACTTGGAATTTTTTTTCCTGTTTTCAGTACGCTATATGGTAAAAAGTACAACTTGTCCCGCAAAAAACAAGCCTTCACACAGCCATTTTGACAGAAAGAAAAAATAAGTTATGGCTCTAGGAAGAAGGGGAGAAAAAATGAAAACGGAAAATCTCAAGGTGGTAAAGGGGTTAAATCAACGGTCATTCATATAATGCTGGGGACAAGTTCACTAATATTGCTGAAGACTGGTCTTTGATGACTAAAGTAATGATTTGTTTACCCAATTGTGAATTCTGATAATTAGAATGAATTACAAACTTTCCACAATATGCAAATAGCCTCTTCTGAGAAAAAGCGGACTTAACTCTATAGCGCTGTGAAGGAACAAATTATGAAAGGTTCTCCATTTTGTGCTAGATTCTCCATTTTTGTGTTTTTGACTCCATTTTCTTGTTGCTTAAAGATAAATTCTGTTATTTAATTAGGTAAAAGGTTACAGCTGCCATGAAGTAATTTTATCTTGTTGTTCACAAGCCTGGTATGCAACTAGGCTATGGTTCATAATTGGTATAAAGACCTTGAGTCTTCTGACTCGAGCCAGATAATAGATTCGGGGGTGTATCACTATACAAGACTGAAGCATCTGTTAGAAAAACACATACTATGCCAAAAAGACATGACCATATCTGTAGTTTCCATTTTTCCTGTATTCTCATGGGTTAAGTTTTTCCTGTATTCTTATAGGTTAAGAACTGTGAGCGTGTTCTTATGCTGATTGGTTGAAGTATAATTTCTATGACTATGAAAACTCATACACAATAAAACGGGGGCCAGAGATCTGCTCGATCCCCCATACAGAGGCACATGTCTCCGTCTGGTCATTTTCAGTTGCCAGCAACGCCCTGTAGATTAATTTGGAAATCACTGAGTTAACCGTGAAGGATCAATTTAGATCCTCCCTCAACAGTTGGCGCCCGAGAACGTGGGGCCCCAAGCAGGAACGCCTCTGCCCCCCGGAGGACAACAAGACAAAGGACCCTCGGACCGGACACAGGCACTGGAAAATTGGGACTGATCATCCCCCACAACAACCACGGTAAGTTGGCAGTCATACTGTCCAGACTGACCGTTTGGTGTGGTTTTCCTGTGTTTGTTGCTGCAAAGAGGATCTGAGGTTTGTCCCCGAAGGTGGGATGATTTTTGGGTGGAATCATATAGAGGTGTAGTTCCGTTGGGAGCCCAGTGCTCGAACCGTACCTCATAAGGGACGGACACCCCGGATTGACCAGTGATGTAATTCTCTTTACAGTCAAAATATCCTGAATTCCTGATCACTGTTAGAATCAGGCGCGGTGAGGTGATCGAAGATTGGGTAGGATACGTAACTCAGGTATATATTGATTTAAATATATCCAGAGGTGTCCGGAGGGAAGTCTAAGACGCCCTCCTCCTTTCACTGAGTACCGCGTTTTTGGGTTGTCCCAGCGGGGGACAGAGAGACCCAGTGGAATAAAACCGTAAGGCCGTCGGTATTATGCACGACTAAGTAAGGGTATTTAGCTCTAAAGGAGAATCAGTTTCCGTGGAAGAAGAAGAAGATTTTGAATTTGTGTGATGAAGATTTGATATTGTTAGCCCAAAGATGGGGAAAGAAATCTGTCAGGAATGCAGGGAAAATATTCTCAATCTGGCATGTGAATTGTGTGATGAAGATTTTGTAGAAATTAATTAAGTCTGAGAACTGCTGTATTCCGTTTCTGTGTTTATCTCTAAAATATCCGATGGGAGGGGTCGATCAGCTGCGCTGTTGCTTTCTCCCTTCTGCGCTGAGGAATGCTGTGATTTTCTTATCTATGCTGTGTTTCTGGTGTGGAGGGGGCACGCTCGTGGCTGCGCTCTTGAGTTTCACTGTATTTTCTTGGTGTAGTACGCGCTGGTAGATCTGT
Source organism: Ranitomeya variabilis (assembly GCF_051348905.1). Lineage (NCBI taxonomy): Eukaryota > Metazoa > Chordata > Amphibia > Anura > Dendrobatidae > Ranitomeya > Ranitomeya variabilis. Next base: position 229,227,088 of record NC_135233.1, read on the forward strand.
GTTTTGTTTAAGGCGACAATATTGTTTTGAAGTACAAAGAAATATTGTAAATTGAAAGTGAAATCTAGTCTCTAGTTTTAGAAGGAAATTTGTAAGTGATTGTTTGATTATCAGTGTAATTGAAAGATTGGTAAAGGATTTACCTGTTTCAAGTTGAGTGGTTAATATATAGTAAATTGAGGATCAACAGAGGAAGTGAATTCTGATTGTTTTGTCACGTTGAAAAAGGGAAGTTGTCTATTACTATGACAAAAACTGGATGTTTTGTGGTACCAGAAGGAATTGAGAAAGTGATTGAGGGTAATGTGTTAGAAAGACAAATAATTAAAAATAATAATCTGAAACAGGGGGGCTCCCTGTTAGATGATATGGTCCCTCCCCAGGAAATCAAGCCTCTTCTCCCGACTGTAAGCTCCGTGCCCCTCAATCCCAAAGCACCAATATATACTGGGTTGCCAAAACTTAGTGCGCCCCCACCCTATGATCCTGCCGGGTGGATTTGTGATGTATGTGGAGTTACTAATTCTCAGTGTAGAGAGGTCTGTTACAATTGTGGAGCAAGGAGATCCAGGGTTGTAGCCCCCACCTTTCCCTTGCTAAACGCTGACAGCATCTATTATCGGCCACCGCCAGCACCAGCTCCTGTTATGCCTAGTATTGCTAGTGGTTATGAGTATCCGCCCCCACCTACCTTAGTTATTTGGTCAGAGACAGGATATACAGAGGAGATAGAAGATTTCTAGGAAATGTATTCTAATGTTATTCCTGGACCCCACCGTCATGATGTGCTCTTTAGGATAGGTACAGGGGATCTCACAAAACAACACGTTGGGGCCATAGTAAATGCCGCAAATAATCAACTCCACCATGCTGGAGGACTGGCTGCAGTGATTTCACAGAAAGGTGGACCCATGATACAGGAAGGATGCCGCCATGGTTATAGTATCAGCAATAGAGCACTGTATACAGGAAAACCCCATAAAATTGGAGGAGGTCCGATTTGTCTTTGATAGCCGCCTAACGGCCCATTAGGCAATACAATCTCTAACTGTAACAGAGCCTTCTGCCCCGCTTCCGCAGCAGATGCCTCTTGTACCGCCACCTCCTCCCGCCCCCGAGTCAGTAATATCAGAATTTGAAGATGATGTGAAAGCTACTCCTGACAGGCCAAAGTATACCCCCTTTTCTCCATCCCAGATAGACACCCTTTGTAACCAGTTACCCGATCCAGAAACCTCCCCCATGGTTTTCTATAGATAAATAGCAGCAAATCGAGAGATTTATTCCACTCCCCGGAGAGATCTGTTACACTTACTCCAAGTGAAGGCTGGGAAGGGGTATTTTCCAATTATTGAGGGTGGCATAATGTATAATGTGAACCTGGATGGGGGAACATATGAGAGTGGTGTTGATTTCTGTAATGCTTTAAAAGTTTGGGCACAAGATAGATTAGCAGACCAAGCTAAAGGCAAGGGTTAAACCAGTAGCCACAGCAATTCCCCGCTCCAAATACAACCCCCCCTCACAGCTGCAAGGACGCAGCTCCATTCCTTATCAGTGGCCCATGTAACAGACTCCAGCTCTGCCCTCCTCCCATCGTACACAAGTCCAGTCTCACATTCCAATATTCTTTTTTAACCCTATGTATGGGAATCTGCCTCCCAAGCCCTGTTATGTCAATTCTCAGATCAAGAGCTTGTTTTAATTGGAGTAGATGGCAGGCCCAATAACTATACTCTTACAAAGCCCATCCCTGTGGGACCCTTCCCTGAAGTCATGGCTCAGTTCCTAATCTCTCCCTCATGTCCGGTAAATTTACTGGGGGCAGATTTATTATCACAGTTCCGCTCCAGAATACAATTCCAAGATGATGGTCAGCTGGTACTTACGTTATATAACCCCTATGCAGATGAATATAATGTGGCTGATCTTTTGTGTGTGCACAAACAGAGCAGGAAGCCATTGCTGCCACTGTTAGTCTTCTCAAGTATCTGGCAGATCTGAACTGTCAGGTTTCGGCCTCGAAACTTCCGTTCTGCCTTGGTCAAGTGATATTTTTGGGTCACTGTCTCCTTCAGGGTGTCAGACACCTCTCAAAAGAAAGAAAAATAGCCATCAGCTCCCTTCCTTTTCCAAAAGATGAGACTGAACTCCAGCGTTTTCTTGGACTATGTACTTATTGTCGTCAGTGGATACCGGATGTATCCCGCATAATGCAATTTCTCTATAATGCCCTGAAAGACGGTTCAAGATATGCTGATGATTTTGGCAGATTCCACCCTGATACGCTGTTACTACGGAAGATACTGTAGTGCACGGAGCTGCACTCCCTCCCTCACTGTCAGCACAAGAAGCAGAACTTCAGGCTCTGTCTACTGCATGTGTTCTGACCAAAGACAGGCGGGCTAATATTTACACGGACTCACAGTATGCATTTGGTATTGCTCGTGATTTCGGAGCCCTATGGGCCAATCGAGGGTTTATTACTACCGCCGGGACTCCAGTGAAGAATGCTGAAGCTGTTAAAACCCTCATGGACTCAATCAAATTACCTACCCAGGTGGCCATTATCAAAGTTAAGGCGCACGGTCCTAGGAACAGTCCACACACTGTTGGTAACGTCTTTGTGGATATGCAAGCAAAAGCTGCTGCTCTCCTACACGGTGAACTGACCATACCAGCTATGGTGACCACACGCTCTCAGCGTAAACAGTTACAAGAAACACTGACTCACTGACTCTACAGGAAGCTGATGATCCACGCCAGACTGAGGTTTTCTGTCGGACACCGCTTAATGACGCTGCAGAGAATGTCCCCAAAGGAAGAGGTGAAGCAGTGGAAGGCTGATGGAGCACGTATGGACAATGGTCTCTGGAAAAAGGACCAACTTGTGTGTCTCCCTAAGCGGATGTACCCTGCTATTGCCATGTGGGCACATGGGCCCACACATCGAGGAAAAAAACAGGCCATAGCCCTAGTACAAAAATTCTACTGGGCTCCAGGTATTTCTCCAGTCCTGACAGCACACAACCGTGCATGTAATATCTGTCAGACCTGCAATCCCAGTCAACTTCAACATGTACCCCCGAAGCATCTTGCTAAGCCCGACTATCTGTTCCAAAGGCTCCAGGTGAACCATATCACGTTGCCTAAGTCTGGAAGGTATGAATATTGTCTGGTGGTTGTCGACATGTTCTCCAGTTGGCCGGAAGCATTCCCGGTTACCAACATGACTGCAAAGACTACAGCGAAGAAACTGGTGATGGAAGTTATATGCAGATATGGTGTTCCAGAAGTCGTTGAAAGTGACCAAGTCCTATGTGTATCAGGAGGTTTTGTGTTATGACCCCAATGGCGAGGGTCTCAGAGAAACAAGTAAGTCTGCGACGTACAAAAATCCAGCTCATAGGGCAGTGGTAACTGGGTTGACCATATATCTACTCCTAACGCCAACACTAGCAGTAGCCGGGGAACATGCCTACGTTGGTCGCTAGATGTCTCGCGCCAGCCGGAGGACTAACTACCCCTAGAAGAGGAAAACAAAGACCTCTCTTGCCTCCAGAGAATAGACCCCAAAAGTAGGAAAGTAGCCCCCCACAAATAATAACGGTGAGGTAAGAGGAAATGACAAACACAGAGATGAACTAGATTTTAGCAAAGAGAGGCCCACTTTACTAATAGCAGAATGTAGTAAGATAACTTATATGGTCAACAAAAACCCTATCAAAATCCACGCTGGAGATTCAAGAACCCCCGAACCGTCTAACGGCCCGGAGGGAGAACACCAGCCACCCTAGAGCTTCCAGCAAGGTCAGGAAACAGATTATATACAAGCTGGACAAAAATGCAAACAAAAACAAATAGCAAAAAGCAAGAAAGCAGACTTAGCTTAATCAAGCAGGAACCAGGATCAGAAGACCAGAGCACTACAGATTAGCTCTGATATCAACGTTGCCAGGCATTGAACTGAAGGTCCAGGGAGCTTATATAGCAACACCCCTGACCTAATGACCCAGGTGAGCATACAAGGGATGAATGACATACCCAGAGTAAAATCACTAGTAGCCACTAGAGGGAGCCAAAAGGTAAATTCACAACAGTACCCCCCCCTTAGTGAGGGGTCACCGAACCCTCACCAAGACCACCAGGGCGATCAGGATGAGCGGCGTGAAAGGCATGAACTAAATCGGCCGCATGCACATCAGAGGCGACCACCCAGGAATTATCCTCCTGACCATAGCCCTTCCACTTGACCAGGTACTGAAGCCTCCGCCTGGAGAGACGAGAATCTAAGATCTTCTCCACCACGTACTCCAACTCGCCCTCAACCAACACCGGAGCAGGAGGCTCAGCAGAAGGAACCACAGGCACAACGTACCGCCGCAACAAGGACCTATGAAATACGTTGTGGATGGCAAACGACACCGGAAGATCCAGGCGAAAGGATACAGGATTAATGATTTCCAATATCTTGTAAGGACCAATGAAGCGAGGCTTAAATTTGGGAGAGGAGACCTTCATAGGAACAAATCGAGAAGACAGCCATACCAAATCCCCAACGCGAAGTCGGGGACCCACACCGCAGCGGCGGTTGGCAAAACGCTGAGCCTTCTCCTGTGACAACTTCAAGTTGTCCACCACATGCCCCCAGATCCGCTGCAACCTATCCACCACGGAATCCACCCCAGGACAGTCAGAAGGCTCCACATGTCCCGAGGAAAAACGAGGATGGAAACCAGAGTTGCAGAAAAATGGCGAAACCAAGGTGGCGGAACTAGCCCGATTATTAAGGGCAAATTCAGCCAACGGCAAGAAGGTCACCCAGTCATCCTGATCAGAAGAGACAAAACACCTCAAATAAGCCTCCAGAGTCTGATTAGTTCGCTCCGTTTGTCCGTTAGTCTGGGGATGGAAAGCGGATGAAAACGACAACTCAATGCCCATCCTACCACAAAAGGATCGCCAGAACCTGGAAACAAACTGGGATCCTCTGTCCGACACAATATTCTCAGGAATGCCGTGCAAACGAACCACGTTCTGGAAGAACACAGGAACCAGATCAGAAGAAGAGGGCAGCTTAGGCAAAGGAACCAAATGGACCATCTTGGAGAAACGATCACATATCACCCAGATGACAGACATGCCCTGAGACACCGGAAGATCAGAAATGAAATCCATAGAGATGTGTGTCCAAGGTCTCTTCGGGACAGGCAAGGGCAAGAGCAACCCGCTGGCACGAGAGCAGCAAGGCTTAGCTCGAGCACAAGTACCACAGGACTGTACAAATAACCGCACATCCCTTGACAAGGAAGGCCACCAAAAGGACCTGGCCACCAGATCTCTGGTGCCAAAAATTCCCGGGTGCCCTGCCAACACCGAGGAATGAACCTCGGAAATGACTCTGCTGGTCCATCTAGCAGGCACAAACAATCTGTCAGGTGGACAAGAGTCAGGCCTACCAGCCTGAAATCTCTGCAACACACGTCGCAGATCTGGAGAAATAGCAGACACGATAACTCCTTCCTTAAGAATACCCACAGGTTCAGCGACTCCAGGAGCATCAGGCACAAAGCTCCTAGACAGAGCGTCGGCCTTCACATTCTTAGACCCTGGTAAATACGAGACCACAAAGTCAAAACGGGAGAAAAACAATGACCAGCGGGCCTGTCTAGGATTCAGGCGTTTAGCAGACTCGAGATACATCAGATTTTTGTGATCAGTCAAGACCACCACACGATGCTTAGCACCCTCGAGCCAATGACGCCACTCCTCAAATGCCCACTTCATGGCCAACAACTCCCGATTGCCCACATCATAATTTCGCTCTGCCGGCGAAAACTTCCTAGAGAAAAAGGCACAAGGTCTCATAGTAGAGCAACCAGGGCCTCTCTGTGACAAAACGGCCCCTGCCCCAATCTCCGAAGCATCCACTTCAACCTGAAAAGGAAGTGAGATGTCAGGCTGGCACAAAACAGGCGCCGAAGTAAACCGGCGTTTTAACTCCTGGAAAGCCTCCACGGCAGCAGGAGCCCAGTTAGCTACATCAGAGCCTTTCTTGGTCATATCCGTCAGCGGTTTAACAACGCTAGAGAAATTTGCGATAAAACGACGGTAGAAGTTAGCAAAACCCAAGAACTTCTGAAGACTCTTAACTGACGAGGGTTGAGTCCAATCATGAATAGCTCGGACCTTGACTGGATCCATCTCCACAGCAGAAGGGGAAAAAATGAACCCCAAAAAGGGAACCTTCTGTACACCAAAGAGACACTTTGAGCCTTTTACAAACAAAGAATTTTCACGCAGAATCTCAAAAAACATCCTGACCTGCTCCACATGCGAGTCCCAATCATCAGAAAAAAACAGAATATCATCCAGATAAACAATCAAAAATTTATCCAGATACTTCCGGAAAATGTCATGCATGAAGGACTGAAAAACTGAAGGTGCATTAGAGAGACCGAATGGCATCACCAAGTACTCAAAATGACCTTCGGGCGTATTGAATGCGGTTTTCCATTCATCGCCCTGCCTAATGCGCACAAGGTTGTACGCACCACGAAGGTCTATCTTGGTGAACCACTTGGCACCTTTAATCTGGGCAAACAAATCTGACAACAGCGGCAAAGGATACTGAAATTTAACAGTGATCTTATTTAAAAGCCGATAGTCAATACAAGGCCTCAAAGATCCGTCCTTTTTGGCCACAAAAAAGAATCCCGCACCAAGAGGGGAAGAAGAAGGACGGATATGCCCCTTCTCAAGAGACTCCTTGATATATGAACGCATCGCGGTATGTTCAGGTACCGACAGATTAAACAGTCTCCCCTTAGGAAACTTACTGCCAGGAATCAAATCTATTGCACAGTCACATTCCCTATGAGGAGGCAGTGCACTGGACTTAGACTCGCTGAAGACATCCTGATAATCAGACAAATACGCCGGAACTTCCGAAGGCGTAGAAGAAGCAATAGACAAGGGCAGGGAATCTCCATGAATTCCATGGCAGCCCCAACTTGACACTGACATAGCCTTCCAGTCCAAGACTGGATTATGGGTCTGTAACCATGGCAAACCCAAAACAACCAAATCATGCATTTTATGCAGAACAAGAAAACGTATTACCTCCCGATGTTCGGGAGTCATGCACATGGTAACCTGTGTCCAAAACTGCGGTTTATTTTTTGCCAATGGCGTAGAATCAATACCCCTAAGAGGGATAGGATTTTCCAATGGCTCAAGAACAAATCCGCAGCGCTTGGCAAATGACAGATCCATAAGGCTCAGAGCAGCACCCGAGTCCACAAACGCCATGACAGGATACGATGACAGTGAGCAAATCAAAGTTACAGATAGAATAAATTTAGGTTGCAAATTACCAATGGCGACCGGACTAACAACCTTAGTAAGACGTTTAGAGCATGCTGAGATAACATGTGTAGAATCACCACAGTAGTAACACAAGCCATTCTGGCGTCTATGAATTTTCCGCTCATTTCTAGTCAGGATTCTATCACATTGCATTAAATCAGGTGTCTGTTCAGACAACACCATGAGGGAATTAGCGGTTTTGCGCTCCCGCAACCGCCGGTCGATTTGAATAGCCAGGGCCATAGAATCATTCAGACCTGTGGGAATGGGAAAACCCACCATCACATTCTTAATGGCTTCAGAAAGGCCATTTCTAAAATTAGCAGCCAATGCACACTCGTTCCACTGGGTCAGCACGGACCATTTCCGAAATTTTTGGCAATACACTTCAGCCTCGTCCTGGCCCTGAGACATAGCCAGCAAGGCCTTTTCAGCCTGAATCTCAAGATTGGGTTCCTCATAAAGCAAACCGAGCGCCAGAAAAAACGCATCAATGTCAGCCAATGCCGGATCTCCTGGCGCCAGCGAGAAGGCCCAATCCTGAGGGTCGCCCCGTAAAAAAGAAATAACAATCTTTACTTGCTGAGCGGAGTCTCCAGATGAACAGGGTTTCAGGGACAAAAACAATTTACAATTATTCCTGAAATTTCTAAATTTAAATCGGTCTCCGGAAAACGGTTCAGGAATCGGTATCTTAGGTTCTGACATAGGACTTCTGATAACATAATCTTGTATGCCCTGCACACGAGCAGCAAGCTGGTCCACACTTGTAATCAAGGTCTGGACATTCATGTCTGCAGCAAACACAAGCCACTCAGAGGTAAAGGGGAAAAGAAAAAAAAATGAGAGAGAGAAAAAAAAACTCAGAACTTTCTTTCTTATAATCCCGCTTCTGCAATGCATTTAACATTTAATTCTGGCCTGGCAAACTGTTATGACCCCAATGGCGAGGGTCTCAGAGAAACAAGTAAGTCTGCGACGTACAAAAATCCAGCTCATAGGGCAGTGGTAACTGGGTTGACCATATATCTACTCCTAACGCCAACACTAGCAGTAGCCGGGGAACATGCCTACGTTGGTCGCTAGATGTCTCGCGCCAGCCGGAGGACTAACTACCCCTAGAAGAGGAAAACAAAGACCTCTCTTGCCTCCAGAGAATAGACCCCAAAAGTAGGAAAGTAGCCCCCCACAAATAATAACGGTGAGGTAAGAGGAAATGACAAACACAGAGATGAACTAGATTTTAGCAAAGAGAGGCCCACTTTACTAATAGCAGAATGTAGTAAGATAACTTATATGGTCAACAAAAACCCTATCAAAATCCACGCTGGAGATTCAAGAACCCCCGAACCGTCTAACGGCCCGGAGGGAGAACACCAGCCACCCTAGAGCTTCCAGCAAGGTCAGGAAACAGATTATATACAAGCTGGACAAAAATGCAAACAAAAACAAATAGCAAAAAGCAAGAAAGCAGACTTAGCTTAATCAAGCAGGAACCAGGATCAGAAGACCAGAGCACTACAGATTAGCTCTGATATCAACGTTGCCAGGCATTGAACTGAAGGTCCAGGGAGCTTATATAGCAACACCCCTGACCTAACGACCCAGGTGAGCATACAAGGGATGAATGACATACCCAGAGTCAAATCACTAGTAGCCACTAGAGGGAGCCAAAAGGTAAATTCACAACAGTTTTGACAATGTTTGGATCCACTGTAGCCCTCCATACTATCCATAATCCAGTGGGAAAGTTGAGAGGCTGAATGGCACACTGAAGGGACAATTGACCAAAAAGATGCAGGAGACTACGGCTCCATGGCCAGAGCTCCTACCCATTGTACTGTACCACATTCGTACTACCCCTAAGGCAAAACATGGCCTGTCCCCATATGAGATATTGTTTGGTGCTAGGCCCCCAGTTGTAAATTTCCAGCCTCAGTAGTTATCAGAGGAAACTGACCGTGCTGTTCAATATGTTATTCAGCTTAGTAAAAATCTTGCTAACACCCATGTTTTAGTTTCTTCTTCCCTTCCAGATTAAGCAGAAACCGACATTTATTACAACTTAAAGTTTGGTGGTTTTGTGGTCATGAAAAGCCATGTCAGAAAACACGGACTAGAACCCTTGTATGACGGTCCCTACCAAGTCCTCAGTATCACTCCTATGTCAGTAAAGCTGGAAGGAAGGCCGACGTGGATCTACGTATCGCACTGCAAGCTGGTCAAACAGACTAGTAGCAAATAAGGGGACATAATGTTTTGGTTTTTCGTATTTCCATATAATAATATTGGTAACCGCATGGGACAGCCTAAATTCCCCAATATCTTTGAATAATAAGTTTGTACAATATCATGAAAGATTAGTAGTACAGATGGGTATAGCCAATAAAATTGTCAGTTCTATTTTCATTTACCTTATGATTACACAAATGTGGGATACATTGGTTAGGGTGTTGTGGATTCTGTTGGTGGGCTCCCTCTGGTGGTTACTGCTGGTACTGGGTGACTTTGGTGGGTTGCGGCCTTTGGTTTCCACCTGTCCATCAGAGGCTGGGTGTTTCCTATTTTACCTGGCCTTTCTGTCATTTCCCTTGCCGGCTATCAATGTGTTCAGATGTGCTCTGTTTGGTTCCTGCCTACCTGCTCCCAGATCTTTCAGGATAAGCTAAGTGCTGATTTTCAGTTGTTTGGTTTTTGGTCCAGCTTGCTTAGAATGTCTCTATGCTAGCTGGTTGCTCTAGTGGACTGAGGTTCTCCCCATGTGCCATGAGTTGGCACATGGGTTCTTGTAATCTCAGGATGGTTTTTTTGATTAGGGTTTTTTGCTGACCGCTCAGTCCCCTTTTGTATCATTCTGCTTTCTAGTGTTCAGCGGGCCTCTATTTGCTAAAGCTATATACATCATCTCTATGTGTGTGCCTTCCTCTCATTTCACCGTCAATACATGTGGGGGACAACTATACCTTTGGGGTAAATTCCTCTGGAGGCAAGTGAGGTCTTGTTTTCTCTGCAGTACTAGTTAGCTCTTAGGCTGGTGCGTGGCGTCTAGAACCAACGTAGGAACGCTCCCTGGCTATCTCTAGTTGCGTTTGTCAGGCGTAGGGCAGCGGTCAGCCCAGGTTCCATCACCCTAGAGCTCGTCCGATATTTGTTATACTTTGCTTGTCCTGTGCTATCCCTAGCCATTGGGGATTCATGACATTAGGGCCACAGACTATCTAGATGATCAAATTTGGGATATATTGGATATACTTAATACTACTGTTGTTGTCCAAAACCAACTTATCATAGTCACTAATCAATATACTGTATTACTTAACAGCAGCACAGGGTGGTATGTGTCAGGTTATTGGACCCGCTTGCTGTTATTATATAGATCCCAATAGCACAATGAAGTTAAACTTAGAGGCTATTCAAAGACTCAGAGATTAATATAATAAAGACAATGACCGTAATAAGGACAGTTGGTGGGCAGACACCTTCTCCTTTCTTAATCCAGCAAATTGATTTGAGGGACTTGGGGGCTGGATAGCTGGAATCTTGCAAAGTTAGTTATATATTGTTGCCTTTATTTTTGTTATATATGTAATACTAAAACTTGTTTTTTGGTGTATTTCTGTATGTATTAGGAAATTCTGCACTAAGACAATTAATGATGGAACCAAAAGTGTTGCCACCCCTGCTCTTCTCTACACTGATTTCACAAAGTTACCTGATGAAGATGTTGAAGCCAAGCGCATGGCTATCTTCAAAAGATCCCCACTACTGTTATCAATAACACTGGGGAACAATTTGAAAAAAAATTTCTGTTGAGTTAGGTTTTTGAGCTGATTTATACTAAAATTGGCATGCTGATTCCAAAAATGTAGTCAGTTTTTTTCTAGCACGTCAAGTTTTTCCTCCACAACTTACCTGCCAGAGAATCACAATTGCACTGATATCTGTAATAAGACTTGTTATCTGATTACAATTCGACTCATATAGAGCTACGTGGCAACTTGTAAGAGTAGTCACAACTGAGCCAGTGTGGTGAGAGGTGTGTGAAGCTCCCAATACGTCATAATTATCAATATCTTTACACAAAAAATGTATCATAGTAGGAATAAATAGGATTTGTGATAGCTTTTCTCTTTACATTGGGCGTTTATTTGTAATTTATATATCTTTTATGATTTTTTTCTTTGTTAGTTTTCAAAGCTTGTAACTTTCCATCTCAGTGTTTTATTTACATATGTACATATTTCCTTTGTTTCAGATCATGTCTGCTACTTCTTCCTCTCGTCGTAAATGCCTAAACAACCCTGACTCCTTCTGCTATATTTGTGGTGTTTTCACCATTCCAGTTCAAAGGGCAAACATCAGTGCATTTGTCAAACAAGCATATTTTGCATATTTTAAAGTTAAACTCGGTGATCAAGATAAGCCAAAAAGATTTGAAGGTTATGGAAGACCGTTACCAGGGTAGATGGGATGTACATATGATGGCTGACTATTGCTGGAGCATCAAACGTGATTGTCCTCAAGTTAAACACTCCAGAAAAAGCTATAAATGTACATTTTTACCTTAAATACTTGCATATATATATATATATATATATATATATATATATATATATATATATATATATATATCCTTTGTAAAAAACATGATAGTGTTAAAAAACATATTTGTCATGCCTATTTCTTATATATTTCATTTTTTGTTCATATTTGTACTATTTAAAAAAAAACAACACTTTTTAGGTACAGTAGTTTACATATTTTTGAGAAGACAAAAATCCTATAGTTCAAAAACTTGACGTGATAGAGAAAAACTGAGATCATTTCTGGATTCAGCATCCAAAAATTAATTAAGAACAGTTGTCTGACCTAACTCTTAAAAAATTGTGTTCCCCACTGCGTAAATTCTAGTATACAGGGGGGACGGGTATGCCGCAACAGCCATGGCTGGTAACATGGCACCAGTCATGTGAAGACCAGTACCCCTCGAGCTTAAGGTACCTTCACACTAAACAACTTTGTAACGATAACGATAGCGATCCGTGACGTTGCAGCGTCCTAAATAACGATATCGTTGTGTTTGACACGCAGCAGCGATCTGGATCCCGCTGTGATATCGTTGGTCGGGGCTAGAGGTCCAGAACATTATTTGGTTGTTAGGTCGGCTTGTATCGTCATGTTTGACATTAAAAGCAACGACGCCAGCAACGATCAAAGGGGGCGTCGCAGCGTCTCGTTCTAGCCAGGTAGGCGTTTAACATTACAAAAAGAGACACCCTCAGTTGTGATGGCAAGGGAGGTGACAAAATTACAAATCGACCCGCCTTTTACATTACGCCACAAAAGGTGACGTCTTTTCATTTCAATTTCAATTAAAAAGGAGACGCTATAATGTTAATCACATTAAAAAGGAGACGCCATACAATAGTGACATTATAAAACGGGATGCCTTTTAATAGGATTTCATTTTAAGGAGATGCTATCGTGACATACATAAACAAAGGTGATGTCATAACAGTACATACCAAAACGAGACGCCTTTGTACATTACAAAAAGGGGGCTTTTCCAAAACATTTAATTAAGAAAGGTGACGCTTTTCAGTACAAAAGATGACGGCCTGGAAGGTGTCATGTACATTAAGGGGGCTCTATAACAATACATTACATTAATTAAAATGGGCCTGGAATGACTGGCTGTGACACCGTCTACCTGTGAACGCTGATTGGCCATAGTGGGATCATCTATAGCTGCGTTCTGAAATATAAACCGCGACTCTATACAGTCTTGCCTTTGGAATCACTTGTGCGTCCTCCGCTACCTGTGCGTCCTAAACCAGAACTCTGCAACGTCTTCATTCTGAATCCCATAACTGCATCAACAGTAAGTCATATCTTTGTGCTGTTTGTTTCATCTGCCATGCAGCAATGCTAATTTATGTGTATTGTAGAGTGATGTATACGAGATCTCTGCAGAGATCCGTTTGAGCTTGCAAGTTTTTAAACAATTACGCTGTTGCGCTTGTTGGCAGCCATTTTGACCGTTCAATTTCTTAATGTAACTTAACTATTTCTGTCTTTCAGATGTCTACCAATGACAACGAATTTGTGCGGGCACTCATTGATATGTACCGCTCCCTGCCCTGATTGTGGAAAATAAAGTCTGCGGATTATAGCAACCGCAACATGAAGAGAGCTGCATACGAGAAGCTGGTGGCCCTCCACAAAGAGCATCAGCCCACAGAATCTGTGGATGAAACCATTGTGCGTAAAAAGATACAGGCTCTCCGCACAGTCTACAAAAAAGAGCTGAACAAGGTTGAAAAGTCCAAGAAGTCTGGGGCCGGAGCCGACGATGTGTATGTGCCCAAGTTGTGGTACTTTGACCTGCTGGCGTTCACACGGGACCAGGAAATCCCTCGCCCGGCCCAGACTGTGACAAGTCTTTGTGCGCCATCAGCTGAAGAGTCTCCTGACGAGCATGTAAGTACCCCCTAGCTTCCCTGCTTGTAGGATGCCGTGTGTCTTATATGTATGTGAGACTGCATGGTTTCCAATTATAATAATTCACGTTTTTCATGTTTAATCCACCAGATAATAACAGTTGCCACTTCCTGTTCAGATAACTATGTCCAAACAGTCCTTCCCAACCTTACAATGCTGTCTTATTGCAAAAGTCTACTATAATGTAAATTTTTTGTCTTCCGCACAATCGTGCAGTATAGCCGGCAAAAGTAGTTAAGCTCTGTAACCCCTGTGGTTTGCTACCTAGATAATAACTGTTCCTCATTGCTTCCCACGCACGGGCATAGAGGTGTTGGGGAGGTGGGGGCTCTCTAGGGCTGTGTTGTTTGTATGTTATTGACTTTTTATTTTTTTTCCTGTACTCGCAGGTGCCTCCTGAACAGCTCGATACACTGGAAGGGACCGATAGCGATACCCCTCATTCCTCCGCAAGCCCGTGTGTTGAGGAGCAGACAGGTGAAAAGCGGCCATCTTGCAAAAGAAAGGCAACTGCAGGTCAACCGGTGGATCTCCTGGCACTGGCCAACAAGATAATTATCCAGCATGCCACAACCTGGCTCTCCGGATTTCCAACCTTCGTAGGGGAACGGTTAAACAGTCTGGACCAGACCCAGCGAAGCAACGCGGAGAGATTGATACTTGAGGTGTTGAACGCGGCAGCCGCTGGCAAACTGAGTGATACTTCAATGATGACAATCGGCGACCGTCAGCCCAGTGGCCAGCTTTATTGGGGGCCCCAGCAGGAGCCCATTCACAGCACTCCTGTCCGCAGACCGGCCCCACCTCATTTGCAGTTCCGTACACCACCTCCACCCCCTTCTTTTGGTGACTATTTGCAAGGACCTTCTACGGACACACAGCCGTACAGCGAGATGGACAACTACTATCAGCAGCTGTAGTGTTCTTGGACAGAAACCAATAGACTTTCGTTTCATAAGCACTTTATGCCTTCCCGTTTTTTTTGTTTTTTTTTTACCTTTTGGTTACTGAGCCACATTTTTCCCAAGTTACGGATGTAATATGTTAATAAACTTTATAAGCTTTACATGTAACATTTTATTTTGATGTATTGTTTTATTGTTTACTGTGTCACATAATGTATGAATGAATATATATATATAATATATATATATATATATATATATATATATATATATATATATATATATAGCAGGGGTGAGACACATGGGGAGCATCATGGGGAGAGAGATATATATGGAATGGCAGGGGTGAGACACATAGGGAGCGTGATGGGGAGAGAGACACATGGAATGGCAGGGGTGAGACACATCGGGAGCGTGATGGGGAGAGAGATACATATGGAATGGCAGGGGTGAGACACATAGGGAGCGTGATGGGGAGAGAGATACATATGGAATGGCAGGGGTGAGACATCGGGAGCGTCATGGGGAGAGAGATACATATGGAATGGCAGGGGTGAGACACATCGGGAGCGTCATGGGGAGAGAGACACATGGAATGGCAGAGGTGAGACACATCGGGAGCGTGATGGGGAGAGAGATACATATGGAATGGCAGGGGTGAGACAGATCGGGAGCGAGATGGGGAGAGAGACACACATGGAATGGCAGGGGTGAGACACATAGGGAGCGTGATGGGGAGAGAGATACATATGGAATGGCAGGGGTGAGACACATCGGGAGCGTCATGGGGAGAGAGATACATATGGAATGGCAGGGGTGAGACACATCGGGAGCGTCATGGGGAGAGAGATACATATGGAATGGCAGGGGTGAGACACATCGGGAGCGTCATGGGGAGAGAGATACATATGGAATGGCAGGGGTGAGACACATCGGGAGCGTGATGGGGAGAGAGACACATGGAATGGCAGGGGTGAGACACATCGGGAGCGTGATGGGGAGAGAGATACATATGGAATGGCAGGGGTGAGACACATCGGGAGCGTGATGGGGAGAGAGACACATGGAATGGCAGGGGTGAGACACATAGGGAGCGTGATGGGGAGAGAGATACATATGGAATGGCAGGGGTGAGACACATCGGGAGCGTCATGGGGAGAGAGACACATGGAATGGCAGGGGTGAGACACATCGGGAGCGTGATGGGGAGAGAGACACATGGAATGGCAGGGGTGAGACACATAGGGAGCGTGATGGGGAGAGAGACACATGGAATGGCAGGGATGAGACACATAGGGAGCGTGATGGGGAGAGAGATACATATGGAATGGCAGGGGTGAGACACATCGGGAGCGTCATGGGGAGAGAGATACATATGGAATGGCAGGGGTGAGACACATCGGGAGCGTCATGGGGAGAGAGATACATATGGAATGGCAGGGGTGAGACACATCGGGAGCGTCATGGGGAGAGAGACACATGGAATGGCAGGGGTGAGACACATCGGGAGCGTGATGGGGAGAGAGATACATATGGAATGGCAGGGGTGAGACACATCGGGAGCGTGATGGGGAGAGAGACACATGGAATGGCAGGGGTGAGACACATAGGGAGCGTGATGGGGAGAGAGATACATATGGAATGGCAGGGGTGAGACACATAGGGAGCGTCATGGGGAGAGAGACACATGGAATGGCAGGGGTGAGACACATCGGGAGCGTGATGGGGAGAGAGACACATGGAATGGCAGGGGTGAGACACATAGGGAGCGTGATGGGGAGAGAGACACATGGAATGGCAGGGGTGAGACACATAGGGAGCGTGATGGGGAGAGAGATACATATGGAGTGGCAGGGGTGCTTATATATGTATTAGTCCGGTTCACTATGTAATTTCGCCGGAATTTTCTGGAGAGTTTCAAATATGTACATTTTTGGAAAGGCTATGGTATAAGCAATAAGAAAAACAATGTTTCCATTTGCCCCGAGTCCTAAGTGGCCGCCATCTTGGATTTTACAAAATGGCTGATTTACATCGATTTTCGTTAATATCTCAGCTTGTAAGTAACGTAAAACTTAAATTTTGACAGCTAAACATACATTTTGAGTACTAAGAAATGCAGTGGTATCCAAATAAATACTCTATATACGACTACAAATTGTATCGGTTTATATTTGAACAAATTTTCGAACTCGAAAAGCAGAGAGTTAATGTTTTTAACTTTTGAACAACCAGAGTGTCTTTACATATCGCCACCATCACTGTCATCATCAGTTTCATATTTGGTCTGAGTGTCCTCGTCATTCATACACTCGCTGTCACACTGACAAAGATCGGTACAGGATAAGTTATTTTTTCGGCACGAACACCTTGAAGAAGAACAGTCATGTTTGCATTGACAACTAATCATCTCGATTATTGCTTTTGGAGCTGGAAGAACATCTGTCATGGTTGGTTTCAACTGTCCATCCAACCCTTTGTGATCGCCATTCTTCTCGGGATCCAGCTGAGAATCCTGCAAAGCAATGTTAGCTTGTCCCCACACTCTGGCTTGGATATGGACTCTGAGGACATGTTGTTTTAGAGCTCCGAGTGTAGGAGGTAACCTGTCACTTTCTGCCATATGCTTGCAAAATAGATGCCATCGCAGTTCGGGAATATTCTTAATAAAAATGCCTTTTGGAGAGTAAGCAAAACATACGAAGGTAGCAAGAGTTGACAACATAGTTTCGCTCACTTCTTTTTCAGTCGAAAGCATCTGCAGAGAACTGATTACATCTGGTGTTGCGTTCATGTAAGCTTGCAGCCAGATTGCTTTGCCAATTCGAGAGAACCTTCCAGTTGTGTCAGCACCAGTGAATGCATGGAAGGCTGTCAAAGCCTTTGCTCTGTCTGCCCCTATGACTCGCCTTATTGGCTCTATCTCGATCATCCCAGAGACCATTGAAATCGATGTATTCTTCAGCATGAGGTCATAGTTAGCTATGACCAACACCAGTACATCGGTATCAGGGGAGAAGAAAACCATCCTTGCATCCGGTGGGTTTCGTTGTGTTGCCAAGACAGCTTGGTAGATCAACAGTGTGTCTGCTTCTTCGTGATTGTTGTCGTCGAAAACTAAGTTTTTGTTGCTCCTGGTACACCCTGAAGAACAAGTGATGACCAGTTTTTGTGATGAACTGTTGAACTCTAGAGTCTTTGCAGCAAGATAGTTGGTCAGGTCAGCCTTTGTCTTGTCATGTGAAAGGAACCTGTTCATTGGAATATGATTAATGTTTGTTTCATCTCTGACCTGGTACTGAATTGGTGCCTTTCCTTTTCTTCTTTTATCCCTGGTAGCATCCTTGAGAGAATTTTCCCTATACGTATCAAACACAAGGATTATTTCATCGTAATTTTCTGTGAGAGACATAAGCCTGTCATTGAAGCAGTAACTGAGATCTTTGACTGTCACTAGTGTTGCCGGTTTCTTGGCCATCTTTTGCAGAAGAACCATTCCATCTACCAGGGCTATCTTGCGACTTGGAGCATCTGATCTTGTGTCCATCCTATCTTCTGGCTGCAGATCTTTCTGTGGAGTTTCTACTATAACCAACTTGTTAAGGAGACTGATCAGTTTTGATTTGTCATGGCATGGTAACATTGTACCATCTGGAGCAAAAAAGGCTCTTGGGGTCAGAGTGAATTCGTAGTTCCCAATGGCCACTTTCTGGTTTATGTCTCTGTTGGACCTTGCCAAAACCATCATTCTTCCATACAAGTCCTTGGTCTCCTTAAGATCAACAGTCTTGTCTCGGAGTTTTACTGTGGTTTTCTTGTTTGCCGACATGAACATCCTGTTGTTCTCCTTCTTTACTGGTGCCCATAGGCTAACATCCCCATTGATTCGCGCCAACACATAGTCTTCATACAGCTTTTGACCTGTCTCATCTGCATTCAGGATCATTTTTACGTACTCATCAGGGATGTAGGCATGGGTGATTACATTGTGCAACTTGTCACCTACAACAGCAAATGGGTTGCCATGTTTCAAAATTGCTTCCTTAATCTTGTCAATAACATGATGACACTTCTTGACTGCACTTGGCCCAAGATCGTGATGCTCTCTGGTTTTGTCACGTTCTAAATCAAACTGTCTGGTATATTCTTTGACAACTCGGGAGAGTTCAGGTGTGGCGATGAAGAATCTCTGACGAGCATTGGCATTGTTCGAGATGCCGACTATGCCAGCATGGATTTTCATCAGCTTGTTCAGATGCTCGCATGCATGGTCCGCCCCAATGGATACAAATGGGATAGCACTTTTCGTGACTGAAATGTTACCCGCTTTCATTTCTTCCCATGTTTGAGGGTGATTTATTTTAAGGTCATGCATGTCCGTGATATACCTTGGCCACAATCGCTTGTATTTCATCCGGTCAAATGCAAAGAAGAGCTTGCTGAGCTGCTCTCCGGCTTGAAGATGAAGCTCAAGGTCTGCATTCCTGGTTGCAGCAATAAATAAAAGGATTGTTTCCACTCGCTGTAGGTAGTTCATCATTGACTTGAACATTGCATTTTTGGATCTCTGTTTCACCCATGTTTGAAAGACTGTGATTATGTCAGCAGTGGTCAAGGCCTCTAGTAGGGAAGTGCTTGCTTGTTTCACTGACTTACTTTTTGTGTTCTTGTTTTCCTCAGAACAGGCAGCTTCAATTCCCTCTGTTGCCATCAAACACACCTGTTTTAGTTCTGGATTATCAATGAAGAACTCGTCCAGCAACAGTTCATACAGAGCAACATATGTATATGTGTGAGCACGAAGAGCACGCTTGTAATGGGTACATTTCAGTATTTGCCTTGTTGTTGCAGACCCATACACATCACCTTCTATCCATGCATCATCAATACCCGAGTTCTCCGTAGAGGTACCCAGAGCGCGCAGGGCAGCCATTACAACATGTAGCTCTCCCAGTCGTGGAACAACGGTGCGTTTCAGATCAGGTCTTGCATCTAGAAGTTGGACAACCTTCTCATACAGAGCCATATCAAATGAAATAACAGTGGGATGATCTTCACCAACAGTCAACTTCCTCAGTTCACTTGCTTGCATGATCACAGTCAGCAAGGTTGACCACTCGTGTGCTAGCTCTGGTAGCAGTGGTAAGGCTCCAACGTTGGTAAATCGCTTGCTTTCGGACAACAGTGAGTTGTATCCTGACCATCCAGGAATTTTGCTCGATGCTTTCTCTAGTTGCTGCATTCTGGATACAGCAGTAGCAACAATCCATCCAAATTGTGAAAGTTGGGAAGAACCTGATATTTCCTTGTTTGTGACAAAGTGTTCTGATCTTTGGGTATGTTGTACTTTTGGCTTGTCACAGTGCAACATATGTACATGGTATGGAGTGACAGATAAAGTGTGGGCATCTGTTATCTTCAAGGGTGGTGCAACTGGTTCTCCAACAGCATCTACTTGCTGATATACAGCAGTAATAGTTCCATGTGTGGTTCCTTTCCCATCAGGGGTATCCTCTGCAAAGTCTGTGTTATCAACTGCAAAGAACACAAAGGTACCCTTCTTCAAGAATGGTGGCACGTAAAGACCTTTTAACTCTCGGGTGTTTTCTACAACAGCATTAGCCAAAGCAGTTTCCATTCGTAGGGTACGGCCATAGGGAACACAAAACCCATGTGAACTAAGAAGATTAATTAATTTCTTATCGCGAGTGGTGTGATGAACAGTCAGAGCTAGCCCCAGGACCTGTGGGTTTTCTCGTGCGTTGGGTTGTCTGAATACTGATGATTCGGTTTTTGGCTTGTAGTTGACCTGGCGTTTTGATTTGAATTCATACATGATGTTCTGACTCATAGTGAGTGCTGCTCGGTCAACAATTTTGGTCCTTCTTTGAGTTTCAAGGCTGTTAATCGGCCCTGTTATGATCCAACGGATAGCGGAATATAATTCTGCTGGAACGTCGTGTATGTCACTAGTGACCGTTATGGTGTTTTTATCATTGACTTCCGTTGTAAAATTAGCAATGCTTTTCCTAATTAACTGTGCTGCTTTGTAGATTGTCTGCATGTTGTCTGCATCATCACTACGACATTCCATTGCAGAATTAACCATGATTTCCTCACAGGCTTCTGGTGAATAAAGAACTGCTGATTCCCTTCTGTTTTTTGAAAGACAGGATTTCAGATGTGGCAAGGCATTCATTATAATTTCTTTGAGCCACTTTCTAGTGAATGTAGGTTTGTGATTTTCCACGCCTTCTATACCAAGCATATTCAAATAAGTGGTTTCGATATCTTGTATAGATAGATATGATTGGTTCTGTGTTTGAATATCCACTAGGTTTAGCAACTCTAGCAGACTTGCACGTTGTAATAAGGGTTCTTTGTGGTCTGTTCTGTTGGTACTACGTTCTCGTTGTCCATGAAAAACATGCTTTGTCCAACAGCTTTTGTGGTACCGGACGTCAATAGAATGTGCATCCCCTGGTGCAATGCATGTGTTCAGTCTTGTTTTCAGTGTTAAATTATCTGATGTTTCAATAGCTTGTTTCAACGATTTCCCTGCGTTGACTGTCCTCACATTATAAAGCTTCTCATTCTCATCGTTCTGACAAAAGAAACATTTTTCCTTATCCAGTGGCCATGTATGTGACCTCGTGAATGGTGATGAAGAGTCAGATGTTAATGAACCTGATTCGTCCATTTCAGCACGTCCTCTTTTTAATCCTCGTTTCTTGGTAATGTGGCTACCAGTAGCTAATGCATGTGCATAACGGTCCCGGGCTCGTTGTATTTGGTCGTTGTTAATTGCATTTGTGTAACAACTTCGATGGTAGACTGCCTGATGTGTAGCGATTGTGTCTTTCCTGTTGCTAATCCGTCGATGGATATCAACATAGTTGCCATCTTGTAAACTTGCCCTCTCTGCTACTATGTCCAAAACGCGCTGGTAAGACTGTATCCGAGGATTTTGCACCAACTTCTCATTGCCATTGGAAGACTGACAGAGCATACATAGCTTCCAGTTGATAGGTGCCTCACCTTCACAAGTGACTTCAGTAGCTTGTGGTTTGTCTGTCATGTTCAACTCCTGTAATAAAAGAAAAAAAAAAACATGTGATTCCTGTCATTATGTATTATTATGTCAATACTAAATAATTATAAAAAACTGCTGTAGTAAATATCTAAAACACATCTGCAACTAGTAATATTGCATTTCTTAGCCCTAAAATGTATGTTTAGCTGTCAAATTTTATTTTTATGTTATTTATAAGCTGAGATATTAACGAAAATTGGTTTTACGTCAGCCATTTTGTAAAATCCAATATGGCGGTCACGTGGGACTCGGGGCAAATGGAAACATTGTTTTTCGTATTGCTTATACTATAACCTTTCCAAAAATGTATAGTTTTCAGACTCTCCAAAAAATTCCGGCAAAGGCCTAAATCAATACATAGTGAACCAGGCTATATCTTAAAATCAGTAAAGCACGAGGACAGACAATGCTGCGGACTCCCAAGATTCATATGTCTGATACAGAACTAGAGTATGTTGCATACATAGATATATTTTACATAGTTACATAGTTACATAGTTATTAAGGTTGAAGGAAGACTGTAAGTCCATCTAGTTCAACCCATAGCCTAACCTAACATGCCCTAACATGTTGATCCAGAGGAAGGCAAAGAAAAACCATGTGGCAAAGAGTAACTCCACCATGGGGAAAAAAATTCCTTCCCGACTCCACATACGGCAATCAGACTAGTTCCCTGGATCAACGCCTTATCAAGGAATCTAGTGTATATACCCTGTAACATTATACTTTTCCAGAAAGGTATCCAGTCCCCTCTTAAATTTAATTAATGAATCACTCATTACAACATCATATGGCAGAGAGTTCCATAGTCTCACTGCTCTTACAGTAAAGAATCCGCGTCTGTTATTATGCTTAAACCTTCTTTCCTCCAGACGTAGAGGATGCCCCCTTGTCCCTGTCTCAGGTCTATGATTAAAAAGATAATCAGAAAGGTCTTTGTACTGTCCCCTCATATATTTATACATTAAAATAAGATCACCCCTTAGTCTTCGTTTTTCCAAACTAAATAGCCCCAAGTGTAATAACCTATCTTGGTATTGCAGACCCCCCAGTCCTCTAATAACCTTGGTCGCTCTTCTCTGCACCCGCTCCATTCTTATGTTTGATACAGAAGTTGAGTACTGTGAATAGATAGATATATCTTCATGTAGACATTGAAACAGAAAATGAATTTAATGGGTCTTCAACCAAATGGAACACGAGAGCACATCTACCCCACAGAATGTAGTGCATAATATATGCTAAAAGTTATGACACGTAATGACAACAGTTGTGCTACTGCTGAAGATGCTGCCATGGGACAGCCCCTGGCCCATTGAAAAAGTTACAGTACTTCTCCCTGCAGATCATAGCATCATCAGAGTTCCTTCCGGCTCCCAGACTTTCCAAGCCAGAAACCCTGTGCTCGTCTAGACGCCATTCGCCCTGGGTTACATCTCCGTTTGCAGGGTCAACAGAGTCAACATACTGTGGAGGGCTGTATGCAGTGGCATCACGGCGGCGGAGAAAGTTGTGCAGGACGCAACAGGCAAGCACCACTGAGTCAATAGACGTTAGTTTCATGTTTAGTGAAGTGTGGAAAACCCGAAATCGGTTTGCCATAATGCCAAAAGCATTCTCCACAACGCGGCGAGCTCTGGAAAGTCGGTAATTAAAAATGCGCCGCTCCGGTGTCAGAGTTTTCTGGGAAAAGGGCTTCAGAAGGTTGGGATGCAGTGGGAACGCCTCATCTCCGACAAACACAAAGTTCAGGTTTTCAGTAGTGTCGCTGTTGGGCGGCAAGGCCAGTTTCTGTTCTTTCAAGCGTTCCCCAAAATCGGTGTGCTCCAAAACTCCGCCATCAGAAACTCTACCATTGATCCCTACAGAAACACTTATAAATTCGTAGTTCGCATTAACGAGGGCCATGAGAATTACGCTGAAATATCCCTTATAGTTGTAATAAAAGGAGCCGGAGTGTGGTGGTTGGGTGATGCGGACATGTTTCCCATCCAAGGCCCCACCGCAATTAGGGAAGTGCCATTGCTCATGAAATCCCCGGGAAATCTGTTTCCAATCATCCGTGGTCTCCGGGATCCGGGAAAGGCATGTAATTGCGGTGTAAAGCAGAGATAATTGCTTTACATGTCTCTGGGATGATGACGGTGAGTAGGGATCGGGAAATTGCTGCGCAGTAATGCAAGTCTTGCATAGACCTGCCAGTCGCCAGGAACCGCAGCGTGACAGCCAGTCTCTCATCCACAGGGACAGCAGCTCGCATTTTCGTATTTTGCCGCCTGATATAAGGATCCACAGCAGCAAGTAGCACATTAAAGGAATCCTCCGACATTCGAAGGTAGTTCCTGAAATCATGCGGGTTGTTCTCCTGCAGTTCCCTTATTAGGCCCATATGGGACAATTGATCCCTCTTCTGCAGCCACTGTTTGGTCCACATGCGGCGCTGACGCTTAGCACGATTTTTTCGCGCTTGAGCCTCAAGCTGGTTGTGAGCTTCTAACAACAACGCAGCCGCTACAAGCACAGGAACATCTGAAGTAGACATGGCAACCTGAAAAGAAAAAAAAAAATAAATTAGTACATATGATTAGCTAAACTGACACAAGACATCCAATACTGTTACGTAGCGTTCACACATGTTTATTTTTTTCTACGATTTTATGGCTGCATTCACATTTTCTATACATAAGGTACATTATGTTGACACAACAGCCATACTGATATAATACCCAAAAATTACTGTACAAGCCGCTGAAAAACAAACCAGGACGATGAGCGCTGCGGCTTGATAATGGGAACGCCAAAAAGAGAGTTCTGGAGCCAGCGTCACAACCGCGACGCTGTGCATAAACGGAGTCGCTATAGCGATGTGGATCGCGCGGCAGCGAGGCAGAGTCAAGGACGTCTTCTGGGCGTGGTTAGGCGTTGCCGAGCATCTCATTTTCTTAAAATGGCGGCGAGACAGCGGTCTGCTCCTCTGGGGCAGACTGAGGTTCGTTTTTTTGTGGGAGAAATGGATGCCCTCGATTACGAGGGTCGGGAGAGTCGCCCTACCCACCCCAATCTCCACAAAAATGAGGTCCTGCGCCGCATTGGGCGTATGATGGAGCGGAGATTTGGCCAACGCCGCAGTGCGCTCCAGCTGCGGAAGAAGTGGGCCGATCTCCGTTACAAGCAGCCACTTCTTCTGGCAGAGTTGCTGGCGGAGACAAGGCGAGGCAAGTACCAGTATGGGGTATTTGGGTGACGCACGGTACTGAGAGGGGGGAATTGGGATAATCGTGCTCGTGGTTGCCAACTTGTCCTGGACATGCCACTTTGTTCTCATGTCCGTATTGTCTGAGAGCAAAATGCGGTGTCCGTGATAAAGTGCTCACGTCATGGGTTCCAGAATCTCCCCCCCCATATTTAATTTTTATGGATGTCCGCTATTGTTATGTACATTGTCCAGAAATCTTTACGAGGAGGTCGGCAACACTGCGCGCCCTGCCAGGAGGGGGGAATCAGGAGACGCACGCTGCCGTGCGGCGCTTCCTATCTTTTATATATGTGCCAACATTTGGCGAGGCAATATTTAATTAAACTCCTTGCCGCCAATGGCCTAGGTTTTTTTTGGGGGGTCTGTAGCCCTGTAGTTTTGGTGTCTAAAAATTGCGTTTCTTTTTTTTTTTTTTGTGTAGAGAGACGACACCGGCAACGGGCATCGGCGGCAGCCACAACTGCGGCCACCAGCAGCAGCCCACAGCCCGGACCGTCCCGTAAGTTAACCGTCATATATTGCAATTTTATAACCGCTTACGGGACATTAGAGGGGAGCTGAAATATTGTATACATAAGAAATGCATGCCAATTTCCATTGGCTCCTAACTTTTGCTGTCAATGGCGCCATTTTTTTTTTTTTTTTTAAGTATGGAGATCTGTAGTTTTGGTGTCTAAACCTTGCGTTTCTTTTTTTTTTGTGTAGAGAGACGCCACCGGCATCGGGCATCGGCGGCAGCCACAACTGCGGCCACCAGCGGCAGCCCACAGCCCAGACCGTCCCGTAAGTTAACCGTCATATATTGCAATTTTATAACAGCTTACGGGACATTAGAGGGGAGCTGAAATATTGTATACATAAGAAATGCATGCCAATTTCCATTGGCTCCTAACTTTTGCTGTCAATGGCGCCATTTTTTTTTTTTTTTTTTTAAGTATGGAGATCTGTAGTTTTGGTGTCTAAACCTTGCGTTTCTTTTTTTTTGTGTAGAGAGACGCCACCGGCTTCGGGCATCGGCGGCAGCCACAACTGCGGCCACCAGCGGCAGCCCACAGCCCGGACCGTCCCGTAAGTTAACCGTCATATATTGCAATTTTATAACAGCTTACGGGACATTAGAGGGGAGCTGAAATATTGTATACATAACAAATGCATGCCAATTTCCATTGGCTCCTAACTTTTGTTGTCAATGGCGCCATTTTTTTTTTTTTATTTATTTTTATTTTTTTAAGTATACCGGACATTAGAGGGGAGCTGAAATATTGTATACATTACAGATGCAGTTACACCACCGCTGCAAACAACCCCGCCCTTCCGCCACCCATCTTCCTCCCCCGGGTCGGCGTCTTTCTCCCCTGCGGCGAGCAGTCGTAAGTGACCAAAACTGCGCGCGCTTCCCCACACCGAATTCATTTGTTAACCAGATACGTATTTGCTTCATTTTAGCAACGTTAGCTGTGGCCCACGCGAGGGGATGGGTGGTCAGCGGCTCCAGTGATGAGCAACAGGCGTCCTTTCTCCGTAAGTATACAGACAGTGGGAGGGGTTATCGGTGGGATGTCACATTTGACAACTACAAAAGCAACCCAAAAAAATAGCACAGACAGCTCTCCAGCAACCAACGATGCCGAAGTCCCCCGGATAACCAGGGTAAACATCGGGTTACTAAGCGCAGGGCTGCGCTTAGTAACCCGATATTTACCCTGGTTACCATTGTAAATGTTAAAAAAAAAAAAAACATACTCACATTACGGTGTCTGTCACGTCCCTAGCCGTCAGCTTCCCGCACTGAATGTGAGCGCCGGCCGTAAAGCACAGCACAGCGGGAAGCTGTCGGCGCGGAACTTGCCCAACACCGCAATGTGAGTATGTACTGCTTTTATTTTTTTTGCCACACGCCAATGCAGCGATGGCAGCGGGTGATTGTCGACCCAAAAAAAAAAAAAAAAGTCCTGATCATTACCAGCGACCGACGATCTCCCAGCAGGGGCCTTATCTTCGGTCGCTGTCACACATAATGATTTCGTTAACGATACCATTGCAACGTCACAAAAAACGACAATATCGTTACAGAAATTGTTATGTTTAATGGTACCTGAAATCTCTGGGTATGTAAACACATGCCGTATTTGCAGCTTTGGCTACTTTCACACAAGCATTTTTTGAAATACGTCGCAAATGCGTCCTTTTGGACAAAAAACGCACCCTGCAAAAGTGCTTGCAGGATGCATTTATCTAAATTGAGTCACATTAGCGACGAATTGCCACACGTCTCAATAGTTGTGCGACCGTTGCGCCAGGTTGTGGCTAACCACCGGATGCAAAAAATGCCGGATGCAAAAAACGTTACATGTTAAGGTCTGCCATTTTCGGCAGCGTATGCACGGTATGGAACTCCTCCCCCACCTCCCCGCACCTCACAATGGGGCAGCGGATGCGCAGGAAAAATGCATCCGCTGCCCCCGTTTTGCGGCGCACACAACGCTAGCATTGGTAACCTCGACCCAACGCACTGCGGCAGGCCAAGCCAGACGCTAGTGTGAAAGAAGCCTTAATCACCGTCCCTTCTCCAACTTTTTCTATCTTCTATCCACAGAACCGGACACCGTGAGAGAGCTGCTGGCCAAGCAACAGCGGATGGAGAGAACTGTTGCTCTCCTCATGCAGCAAGTACAGCAGCATGGCCGCACGCTGCGACACCTGTTGAGGCACGGGAGGATTTAAAATGTTTTTTTGTTGTTTTTCTAATTTTCTAATTGTTTGCAAACCCCACCCCCCAAAAAAAGTTAAGTTTTTCAAAAACAATTCAAAAAAATACAAAAAACTATTGTTACCGTTAATATGTGTGCTGTTTTTATTTACTAGCGGAGCAGGCCAGGGCCAGCCAAGCCAACGCAGACACAAAAGAGTTGGTTTACCTTTCCATATAGTGTGTGGCAAAAATGGCAGACAGCACAAAAGAGTTTGCAAACCGCATCGTAAAGTGCCTCCATCTTGTGCGTCCGCTTGCCAGATGCACAAGATGGCTGCCAGAGATGGTGTATACATAATTATACCATGTACGTAGATAAGCATTGCTGCATAGCCATAACTATACTATACATACATACATACAACTATACATACCGTTGATAAGAAGAAAAGAACCAATGAAGACGCCGGCAGTATAGAGTACGGCGTTCCGGACAGAACGTTCACGGGTGAAGAGGATCGTAGCTGGCGAAGGATCGTTCCGGACAGGACGCTGGAAAGGCTATAGAACGTGGACGCTGCTCTGAAACAATATGAATCAATCGCTGTAGCATCGTGGTTTATATTCCGTGATGCCGGGACATCACATCCTGGGTGTCTCCCAGCGGGGAAACACACCTATCTGGCTAGGTTTGCTATCTATCACATCATTACAACCACTGCTGTTTGACATGGAGCAACAACCAGCGAGAACGATATGTGAGTCGCTGTTACGTCATGGTAT
Organism: Ranitomeya variabilis; assembly: GCF_051348905.1. Classification (NCBI taxonomy): domain Eukaryota; kingdom Metazoa; phylum Chordata; class Amphibia; order Anura; family Dendrobatidae; genus Ranitomeya; species Ranitomeya variabilis. Next base: position 229,255,686 of record NC_135233.1, read on the forward strand.
CGCTCCTGCATCGTTCGTAAGTTGGTGTGTTTGACATCTCTACAGCGACCTAAACAGCGACGCTCCAGCGATCGCGTTTTGGTCGGATCGTTGTCTATATCGCTGCAGCGTCGTTTAGTGTGAAGGTACCTTTAGAGCTTGGGATAGTACCTCTGATGCTGGACATTAATTAACAAAATTTATCTAGGGGGGAATGTGAAGGAACAAATTATGAAAGGTTCTCCATTTTGTGCTAGATTCTCCATTTTTGTGTTTTTGACTCCATTTTCTTGTTGCTTAAAGCTAAATTCTGTTATTTAATTAGGTAAAAGGTTACAGCTGCCATGAAGTAATTTTATCTTGTTGTTCACAAGCCTGGTATGCAACTAGGCTATGGTTCATAATTGGTATAAAGACCTTGAGTCTTCTGACTCGAGCCAGATAATAGATTCGGGGGTGTATCACTATACAAGACTGAGGCATCTGTTAGAAAAACACATACTATGCCAAAAAGACATGACCATATCTGTAGTTTCCATTTTTCCTGTATTCTCATGGGTTAAGTTTTTCCTGTATTCTTATAGGTTAAGAACTGTGAGCGTGTTCTTATGCTGATTGGTTGAAGTATAATTTCTATGACTATGAAAACTCATACACAATAAAACGGGGGCCAGAGATCTGCTCGATCCCCCATACAGAGGCACACGTCTCCGTCTGGTCATTTTCAGTTGCCGGCAACGCCCTGTAGATTAATTTGGAAATCACTGAGTTAACCGTGAAGGATCAATTTAGATCCTCCCTCAACAGCGCCACCTGTTGGAAGTAGCGATCCTACAAGTCACAATCAACCCTTTAACGAGTCGTGCAATATGACTTAGGATAAAAGCCAAATCAGTATCTCAATTCGAATAAGCCTCCTTACCTTGAGAAGCCAGCTGGTATGTCACTCTCCATAAGGAGAAACGTTACTCCTTAGGCTATGTGCACATGTTCAGGTTTTTTCGCGGTTTTTTTTTTTTTTGCAGTTTTTCGCGGTAAAAACGCTATAAAACCTCATTAAAAATGCATACATTATGCATCCTATCATTTAGAATGCATTCTGCATGTTTTGTGTACATGATGCGTTTTTTCCGTGAAAAAAACGCATCGCGGTAAAAAAAAGCAGCATGTTCATTAATTTTGCTGATTTTCCGCGTTTTTCCCGCTATTCTATGAATTGGGGAAAAAACGCAAAAAAACCCCGCACAAAAACGCGAAAAAAAACGCATGCGGATTTCTGGCAGAAATGTCCGGTTTTTGTCAGGAAAATTTCTGCAAGAAATCCTGACGTGTGCACATACCCTTAAACTTTCCACAACTAATATACTAAGTTATTTCTTCAAAGTCAGCACAAAATGTCACTTTTATTGACTACTGAAGAATCAAAATTATTCATCCCCTACAAGACAAGCACTAGTACTTAGTAAAGCCCCCTCGGCTGATAAAACCTGCAGTACGCACGATGAACACACCAGCTACTGAAGAATTGAGACTGCCCTTGGCGCTGAGTTTGGAGAAGTCTCGTTATAGTAGTTCTGTTGGACAATTTACTTTTTCGTTTGTTTGATTAGTTTATTGCAGACGACAAAAGGTTTATACATTTTGCTAATAAACCAAATATGCAAGGAGGAGGTGAGGTGGGGGGTATGAATAATTTTGATTACAACTGTAGCTCAGAGAATGCAAAAAATAGAATTAGAACTTACCGGTAATTCTCTTTCTAGGAACCTTCCACGACAGCAGTATCGAAGGATGTCTCCCCGCCCTAATAGGGGACAGGAACAGAAAGAGGTTAAATACCCCTCCCCTTCCTGCAACCACCAGTGTTTTTTCTGGACACAGTAGCATGTTTAGTTACCACTTAAGTGCAGGAAACATTTAATACATAAATCAGATAGGGAGGGAAATTAGTGCTGTCGTGGAAGGTTCCTAGAAAGAGAATTACCGGTAAGTTCTAATTCTATTTTCTCTAGTCACCTTCCACGACAGCAGTATCGGAGCAATACCAACCGCTAATTTCTTTAGGGAGGGACAACAGCCTGGAGAACTCGTCTGCCAAACGATAGGTCCCTATTGAAGTTGAGCCTGTAGTGCCTGGTGAATGTATGGACTGACGACCAGGTGGCGGCTCTGCAAATCTGCTCTGAAGATGCGCTACCCCTCTCTGCCCAGGAAGTTGAGACTGCACGGGTGGAGTGTGCTTTTAGAGAAGTTGGAGGAGTCAGATTCTGGGATGAGTAGGCAAGGCTAATGGCCTGTTTAATCCAATTTGCTATTGTACTTTTGGCTGCCTTCTTGCCTTTATTACGTCCTGACCACTGGACGAATAGATTCTGATCCACCCTCCAACTGTCTGTCTGTTGAAGGTAGAATAGGACCACTCTGCGGACGTCCAGGGTATGAAAGACCTCCTCTTTTGGGTTAGATGGATTCGGACAGAAAGAGGGTAAGATGATTTCTTGATTTCTGTGGAATTCAGAGACCACTTTAGGCATAAAGGAAGGATCTAATTTCAGGATTATGCTGTCCATAGTTACGGTCAGGAATGGCTCCCGGATTGATAAAGCCTGTATCTCCCCTATACGCCTGGCGGTAGTGATAGCCACCAGAAAGATTGTTTTTAGGGTCAAGATTTTTAAGTTGGAGGCTGAAAGGGGTTCAAAAGGGTCAACGGTCAGACTCTTCAGGACAAGATTCAAATCCCACGGAGGGGTGTGGATGAGACGTCTTGGACGGATTCTTGTTGCTGAAGCTATAAACCGTTTGATCCATCGGTGACTTGCCAGATCTTGGTCAAAGAAAGATCCGAGGGCCGACACTTGGACCTTTAGGGTACTTGGTGAGAGTCCCATCTCCAAGCCCTTCTGGAGGAACTGAAGGATTTGAGCAATTTCTGGGTTAAATGGATCTGGTTTGTTCGGAAGACACCATGAAGAAAATTTCTTCCATATTTTCCCATAAATGGCATTAGTTATCGGCTTCCTACTTTTTTGTAGGGTTTCAATCACGTCTTGAGAGAGCCCCCTGGCCTTCAGGATCTCGGCTTCAGAAGCCAGGCTGCTAACTTCAGCTTGTGCAGGTCTGGATGAAATAGAGGACCCTGTTGAAGCAGGTCGCGTCTCTGGGGAAGTAGGATTGGACCTTCCAGGCACATGTCTGTTAACGCGTTGAACCAGCCTCTTCCTGGCCACAGTGGGGCTATCAGAATCGTTGAGACTTGGTCTATCCGGACTTTCTGCAAAGTTCTGGATAGCAATGGGATTGGCGGGAAGGCATACGCTAGGGTAAATTCCCAAGGATGTGAGAATGCATCCAGTCTTTGAGTCTCGTTTGAGGTGCTTAGGGAGAAAAAGTTGCCCGACTTTGTATTCTGTCTGCTGGCGAACAGGTCCACCTCGGGGGTTCCCCTCCTCTGGACCAAGGATAGGAATACCTCCTGGTTTAGTGACCATTCCCCAGGATGAAAGTCCCTCCTGCTGAGGTAATCTGCCTGGGAATTGTCCAGCCCTTTTATATGTACTGCAGAGATGGACAGGAGGTGTTTGTCTGCCCAGGAAAAAATCCTTCCAGCGGTTAACTTTAGGCTTGAGTATCTCGTGCCCCCTTGGTGTCGGAGGTAGGCGACAGTGGTCATGTTGTCGGACATCACCCGTACATGGTGACCCTGGGTGAGGGCCGATGAGGCTTTTAGCGCCTCCTCCACTGCTTTTAACTCTCTCAGATTTGAGGAGCTGTGTCTCATCTCTGGGGACCACAAACCCTGAAAGTGGGATTTCTCGATCACAGCACCCCAACCTCTCTGACTTGCGTCTGTTGTAAGTACTCGGAGAGGGGTCTGATCCCAGCTGACTCCCCGCTGTAGGTTTCGGGGGTTCCGCCACCATGAGAGGGAGGATCTTACATGAGTGGGAAGAGGAATTTTCCTGGATAAAGCCATCTGGTGTCCTCTTGAATACGACAGGATGTGAGATTGAAGAATCCTTGTATGGGCCTGGGCCCAGGGGACTGCCTGGATGCATGATGTTAGAGAACCCAGGATTGACATAGAATCTCTTAGAGTTGGGAATTTCTGGTCTCTGAATCTGGAGATCTTGTGGACAAGATCGATCCGACGGTCCCTGGGTAAGAAGGACATTCTCTTCTCTGAGTCCAGAAGAACTCCTAGAAATTTCTTCTGAGGAGATGGCTGGAGATCTGATTTTGCCAGATTCGGAATCCACCCGAGAGACGCTAAAATATTGAGAACCTTCGTCACATCCTGATTGAGGCGAGAAGCTGATGGGGCAATGAGGAGGAAGTCGTCCAAGTATGGAATGACGCAGACCCCCTGTTGTCGGATAAAGATTATCACTTCCAACATGATCTTGGTGAAGACCCGTGGAGCTGATGATACTCCGAAAGGAAGGACATTGAACTGGTAATGGCTGATCCGTTTGTTTTGGGAAATGGCGAACCTGAGGAACCTCATGGTAATATGCGTCCCTCAGGTCCAATGTGGCCATTACCCAGTTCTGTCCAATCAGCGGGATTGCTGATCTGATAGATTCCATCTTGAATCTTCGATATCTTATCACCTGATTTAAGGGTTTCAGGTTTACGATGATACGGTGTTTCCCTGAGGGTTTCTTCACCAGAAAGAGATGGGAGTAATGGCCTTCTCCCCTTTCCCGATGTGGTACGTGGGAAATCACTTTTTCCCGGAGCAGGCTTAGAATATCCGACCTCAGAGCCTCCTGAAGTTTTGGGGATTGTGGAGAAGTGATTGTTAGATGGTGAGGAGGACTCTCGAATTCCAATTTTAGGCCGTCCTGTATGGTACGCAGGACCCACTGATCCCTGGTGATCTCCTGCCACCTGGAGAGAAAATTCGAGAGTCGACCCCCGACCTGGGAGCAGTCATTGCTTTTCAGAGGACTGCTGGGGCTGGGGGACCATGATGTTTCTGGCTTTCCCACCTTTGGGGTAGCTCCATCGCCCCGTTTTGCCTTTTCCCCTATAGTTCTGTTGGGGTGGTTGTTCACGGGGGGGACTAAAAAACCGCTTCCTCGGGTTCCGTTGTTCTGGAAGGACCTTCTTTTTGTCTGAAGCCTTGTCCATGATGTCGTCCAAGGCTGGTCCAAAGACATGATGGCCCTGGAAAGGGATACCACAAAGTTTGGACTTTGAGGTAATGTCTCCTCCCCAAGACTTAAGCCACAGGGCCCTCCTTGCTGAGTTTGTAAGGACAGCGGATCTAGCGGCTACCCGAACTGATTCCGCGGAAGCGTCCGCGAGAAATCCGGTTGCTTTTTGGAGCAAGGGGAGAGAATTAAGGATGTCCTCCCTGGATGTACCTTGTACGAGGTGGTTCTCTAAGGTACGAAGCCAAAGAAACAACGATCTGGCCACACATGTTGAGGCCACGTTGGATTTCAATAAGTTAGTTGAGGTGTCCCAAGATCTCCTCAGTAAACTCTCAGTTTTACGATCCATAGGATCTTTCAGCTGGGAGGAATCTTCGAAGGGTAGGGCCGTTTTCTTAGTTACCCTTGACACCTGAACATCCACTTTGGGCATATCAAATAAAGAACAATCTCCCTCCAGGGGAAAGCAATTTTTGAACTCAGATGGGACGTTCAGCCCCTTTTCTGGCAGGCTCCACTCCTGGAGGATAATGTTCTCGATGTTTTCATGTATGGGGAATCCCTTTACCGATTTAGGTTTCAGACCCCCGAACATATCATCCTGCACAGAATGGCCCTCTATCTCCTCCTCTACCCCCATGGTGCCTCTCACCATGGCAATTAACTCTTCCAACTTTTCAGAGGAGAAGAGGTACTTCCTACTATCAGATTTGGGAGCAGAAGTAGAACCCTCTTTTTCCCAGCTGTACTCTGAACCCGAGGTATGTATCTCGCCTGAGTCAGAGTCTGAGGCTACCCGGCCCAATTTCCTTTTCTTAGGAGGGGGAGGCTGCGGAGTCGGGGCTCGCGAGAAGGTTGCCATAGAGGACTGAACCTCCTCCCTGATGAGGGTTCTGATGCTATCCATTAAAGAAGGCTGTTCGCTACGCAGCACTTCGTCTGTGCATGGTTGGCAGAGCTTCTTTGTGTATGCTGAGGGGAGCTTGGCTGCACAAGCACCACACTTGCGGCTGGGCTTCCTAGTGCCAGTGACCTTGTCTCCCTGGAACGAGAGAGAGAGGTGGACTGAGCCGCTTAAACCTTTAAAGAGTGGACAGCAAGGGACATCATCCCACTACTTACAGTAGAGTGTGCGCTGGGCTCTGCAGTGGCAGAGTGAGAGGGTTTGTCGCCGTCCATAACGCCAGAGGTACAGTCACAGACAGACGTCTCACTAGGAGGGCTACCCCAGTCAGGAATAAGTAGTCTTACCGAGATTCCAGCGAGTTTGGTGCTCCTCCCTCGATAGTGTCCCGGGGGGGGGGGGGGGGTCCCAGACGCCCGCCCTGGCCGCCGCTGATGTTCCCAGGCTCAGGACGCCGGCCGGCGCGCGCCAAGGCTCCAGTTCGAAAAACCGGAAGTCCCGGAACACGTCACATCCGGCGCGCGCGCGCCAACCCAGCAGCAGCGTGGGGAGAGGAGGAAGCCGGGGAGCTGCAGGAGGACCCCGGAGCACTACACCACTCTGCATTGCCACCCGAAGGTGGCGCAGGAAGAGCGGGCGGAGGTCCCAAGTCACGCGGGAACCGCGGAGATGGGAGCAGTCTGGAGGCGGAGGAGAGCGGAGCTCCTGACCGCGACTGCCCGGCTGTCAGGTAACAGTGCTCTCGTTCGCCGGCCACGGCAGCACTATCGGAGAACATCTTCATGCCCCATAGGGGACAGGAAAAACACTGGTGGTTGCAGGAAGGGGAGGGGTATTTAACCTCTTTCTGTTCCTGTCCCCTATTAGGGCGGGGAGACATCCTCCGATACTGCTGTCGTGGAAGGTGACTAGAGAAATATTATTTTCAATATCTAAGGTGTTATGGAAAAGGTCTCACTTGGTGAGATGCATCCTCTAAGTCGAAAATCCGGGTGGTCACAGGTGTCAGTGCAGTAGGTGGGTGTTGCACGCGGGAAACAGGTAGCAGAGTTCCTGGAAGCCGTATGCCATAGGCAGACTGGAGACGTCCTGGAGATTACAGACAGGTAGAAGCAGGGTTACTGGAAGACGCTGGCAGACCAGAGACATCCGGAAGACCAGAGATAGGGAGCAGAGTTACAGGAAGCCGCATGCAGACAGGAGACATCCAGGACATCACAGACAGTGCAGAGGGGATGCTGGAGACCGTAAGCAGGCAGATGTCCTGGAGACCACATATAGGCAGCTGGGATGCTGGAAACCCCATCCGCCAAGAGAGGTCCTGTAGACTGCAGGCAGCCAGCAGAGCTGGTCAGGGTGTACAGACAAACAGAGTCTTAGCAGCACTGAAATCTTAATACTAAGATCCAGGTGTGTCTCTTTGTGAGCCTTATATAGGCCCAGGCAGTTAACCACTTGGGAGCACGGATTTTCCGACATGAGAAAACCCCTTTATGGAGCTGATATTGTTCTGTATGTATATCTCGTACTATAGTCACCATGAAGCAACATTGTTTTATGAAATGGAAGTTTTTTACTTTTTTAAAGAAACAGTAAGCAGCAATCACCAGTAAATGTAACATACTTGGAAGGTTCTACAGCACTTCATACTGCCTCTTGCATACAATTATTCCACTAGTTAAAGGTTTATTGGATTAAAGGGGTACGAGTAAACAGATAGCAGCTTACACAACTCTGTCATGAGAATTATTTCCTGTCTGGACTGCAGGGGGCACATTCTTTTCCATGGAACAAATTGCTGATGGGAACCAGTAAAACATTATATTACAGGCAGAAAGGTCTCCGGTGTTGTAGGTTTAGACATTTTCCAAAAATATAGCAGATATTCCAACACTTACAGTGGCATGTAAAAGTTCAGGCACCCCTGCTAAAAATTACTGTTATTATGAACAGTTAAGCAAGCTGAAGATGTAATGATCTCTAAAAGGCCTAAAGTTAAGAATGACACATTTCCTTTGTATATTAGGCAAAAAAAAACAAAAACGTATTGCCCATTTACATTTTAAAAATTACAAAAAGGAAAATGGGTCAATGCAAAAGTTTGGGTAACCTGTATGGTTAGTACCTAGCAATACCCCCTTTTGAAAGTATCAGAGCTTGTAAATGCTTTTTGTATCCAGACAAGAGTCTTTCAATTATTGTTTGAGGATTTTGTATCCATTCCTCCTTAAAAAAATTGTTCCAGTTCTGTGAGATTCCTTGGTCGACTTGCATCTTCTGCTATTTTGAGGTCAAGCCACAGATTTTCAATTATGTTCAGATGAGGGGACTGTGAGGGCCATTGTAAAACCTTCAACTTGCACCTTTTGAGATCGTCTATTGTAGAGTTTGAGGTGTGTTTAGGATCATTATCCATTTGTAGAAGCCATCCCCTTTCATCTTCACCTTTTTTACAGATGGGGTTATGTTTGCATCAAGAATTTGTTGAAATTTAATTGAATCAATTCTTCCCACTACACATGAAATGTTCCCCATGCCATTGGCTGTAACACAATCCGAAAGCATGATTCATCCACCCCTATGCTTAATGGTTGGTGAGATGGTCACTTCCTGAAATTCTGTGCCTTTTTTTTCTCCACACATACAAATGCTTCTCACTAAATTAGAATGTTATCAAAAAGTTAATTTTGTTTCAGTTCTTCAATACAAAAAGTGACAAAAGTGAAACTCATTATGTAGAGTCATTGATCTACAGGGTTGGCCATGTATATGGATACACCTTAAAAAATGGGAATGGTTGGTGATATCAACTTCCTGTTTGTGGCACATTAGTATATGGGAGGGGGGAAACTTTTCAGGATGGGTGGTGACCATGGCGGCCATTTTGGATCCAACTTTATTTTTTCCAATGGGAATAGGGTCATGTGACATCAAACTTATTTAGAATTTCACAAGAAAAACAATGGTGTGCTTGGCTTTAATGTAACTTTATTCTTTCATGAGTTATTTACAAGTTTCTCTTTGTTTACAGCCATTGACATGTCGTAGAGGTTAACACGAGGAGTGGATAGACAGTGTGTTGATGTCTGGTGAACGCATTACCTGGGTCATTGCAGCAGATTTCAATGCAAGACACCCTACGCAAGAAAACGGTCACCATTCCCATGTTATTTAGGTGTATCCATATAAATGGCCCACCCAAAAAAAGTTTGCCTCATCACTGAACATAATGTTCTGTGTAAACGGAGGGTCCTGTTCCAATCTTTGTTTTGCCCATTCTGCAAATTCAGCGACTGGCATCAGTCGAACATCCCTTCGGCGGATATTAGCTACTCACAAATGGCACACTTACAAAATCCAAGTATTGAGTGCATTTACTGAACATACATTTCAGTATGCCAACATTATGAATTTTATAATCACTTTTCAAGCTGGTGTTATAAAGTATTCTAATTTACCGAGATAAAGACTTTTAGGTTTTCATTGGCTGTAAGCCATAATCATCAACATTAACAGAAAACCACTTGAAATAGATCACTCTGTCTGTAATGACTCTATATATGAATTTCACTTTTTGCATTGAAGAACTGAAATAAATTAACTTTTTGATGATATTCTAATTTAGTGAGAAGCACTTGTACCTTTAATCATTATGGCTAAAGAGTTCCATTTTAACCTAATTGGTCCACAGGACTTGTTTCCAAAATGCATCAGGCTTTTTTAGACGCTCCCTTGCATTCTTCTGACACTGGATTTTATGGTGAGGACGCAGCAGAGGTTTTCGTCTGATGGCTTTTCCATGAAGGCCATATTTGTGCAGGTGTATCTGAACAGTAGACCAATGTACCACACCTACAGAGTCTGCTAAATCTTTCTGAAAATCTTTTGCAGTCAAGCAGGGCTTCTGATTTGCCTAACAATCCTATGAGCAGCTGTCACAAATATTGTTTGGTCTTCTAAACCTTATCTTGACCTCCACTGTTTATTGCCAATAATTACATTTCAAACTGCGGAAAGGGCAACTTGAAAATGCTTTACTATCTTCTTATAGTCTTCTGCTTTGTGGGCCTCCACCATTTTCAGAGTGCTAGATAGCTGCTTAGAAACCATGGCTGCTGTTTTTTGGCACAAGGTTAGAGGAGGCTGGGTTTTTATAAAGAAGTGGAATTTGCTTCACCTGGCCTTTCCTAACAATGATAATCATCAAGCCATAGCCCTAACAAGCTATTTGAGGTCTGAAACCTTGGTCAAAGTTATTTGAGCACAAATCTCCAAGAGTATCCAAACTTTTAAAATTGGACCATTATCCTTTTTGTAATTTTTAAAATGTAAAAAAATGACTTTTTTGCCTAAGACAAAGAAAATGTGTCATCTTTAACTGTAGGCCTTTTAGAGATAGTTTCATCTTCAACTTGCTTAACTGTTCACAATAACAGTAATTTTGACCCGGGGTGCCTAAACTTTTACATGCCACTGTATATTAGTTATGTGTTTACGCTATTCCTAGAATATCATCCATGTGAATGTGTAGATTTTAGATAAGCACCCGATGTAGGAGGAAATAATTCCTAAAAGAAGGAGGACAACATGATTGTGCAATTAAGGCCCTAACAGGTTTTTCTCATCTTCTATCTTCAGGGACAGTGGTGTGCACCTGAAGACTGAAAGCTCAGGCCAGCGGCACATCCATTCTTCTGGTCCGAACAACACATATCAGATGCTGCCAGCAGAGGATGTTTTGCTTCTGCAGCATTATTTGATGCCAATTCCCCTTTAAGCAGTAGTGGCAGGTGTATTAAAAGTCATGTTTTTTTGCCTTTTGTGTTTAAAGGAGAGTCTTAAAAAAAAAAAAAAATTTCTTCCTTCAAGAAAAGGCACCAATTTGGTCAGCAAGTCATATTTGGTACAGCAGGTCATCTCTAGTCAAGTGAACAGAGCCGATTTGCAAAATCAGACATGCCCCATAGACAAAACTGGTTGGTTTTGGACAAACCACCTAATCTTACACACTCCTATAATTAGCCTTGTATAGCTAAACTTTTTAGCTGTGGACGACTTGTCCACAAGTGGTTTTTTCTTGCACGTTTAAAGCGTAACAAAAAAAAAAAAAAAACTTCTGCACTTTCCAGTAGCAGCAAAGTATCTCATATACGTGCTGCTTATTTTTTCCAGTAGAATGTCAATTCTTTCAGTGTTTTTCACCCATATGAATGTGGTTCAAAATGCACGTAAAAAATCAAAAAAAGTGTGGCTTTCATATTTTTTCTACCAACACTGGTTTTGGTGCAGAAAAATCTTCTGCAAAATACGCAAGGTGTGCACATAGCCTCGAAGGAGCGCTCTCCCTCAGCTTCTTCGCTGACTTACCCGCATCTTACTTAGATCCGAACTCCTATAAAAGAAGGGAGCATTCGCCAAAATCTGGAAATGGGTGGACCATTACCCATTAATGATTCCTCCCCTCCACTAGAGATGACGTCACGTCCGTTATTCATGAAACCACTGCTGCCATTCACTGGACTCAACAGTAACATTTGCATTTGGCATATGACCGCTGGGATCAGTGACTGGCTGCAGCGATCACATGAATGATGGAAATGCGAAGACCAAAAGATTGAAAGTAGATTCAATAAGCAAGTAAAAGTTAGTCTATTGTGTTAACACGTCTTCTTGGACAGTTTTCTTTCCCGTAACCAAGTGTAAGTCCAAATATCTGTATTTCTTATACAGTCTGACTGTATTCTTTATATTATACATGATGTGCAACTATTCATAACCTTTATCTATTCATCCATAACTGTCCCCTATTGCATGAGCGCCACTTGCTGGAAAAATGAAGAATGACACCAGAAAGTAGAAACCACAAGCAATGTTAATAAATATATTCTGCAAGAAAGGAGGAAAAAAAAAAATGAGTCAGCTTGAACCAAATATCTTCCAACTATGTACAGAGAAGATGTCAGTATTACTATCATTTTTAATTAATTGGGAAATATGTAAAATAGCAGCCCTTTTTTTTGTAAGAGATGGTCCAGTGGTAGACGGTTGAAGCTAATGCTAGGAGCATGGTGTAAAATAACATTTTTAAAGAATAATAAAAAAAAAATGCTAGTCCCATGTCAGGCAGTATGAGGGTCCAACGTTCAAGTAAACCGTGTGCGTTACCGGACTAATAAACCGTGTCAGTCATTCAGTAAGAGACTGATCGATCAGTTTCAGAGCTCCTCCGACCAGATGCAGGCTTCCGGTGATGAGAATCTGGATTTGAGCAGCTTCCCGCAGCAGTACCGAGCCAGAACTGGCTACAGGATGGTGGTGGAGAAGATTAGCGTGCGGGCTAGGAAAGTCTGGGTCCCTACCCTGGGTGGCCCACTGCAGCGCATGAGAGATGCAAGGGAACACCAGAGAGTTACAGTTTAAGAGACGCTCTGAAGAAGGGGCGAGGAGCAGGGGCGTACCGCGCTGGCTGTCCTTAATCAGAGTATCAACCGGCAGGGAGGAGCTCCAGGGATCCAAACAACTTCTCTCCTCCATGAGAAGGTTCCACTTCTTCTGGTTCTCCAGACATCTGGTGAGGACGTTCTCCAAGGTCACATTGTAATTCTGTTGATCTGAAGACACAAAATGTTTAGAAGAGTTCACCCATACAGTGCCTTTCTCGCTCCCGTATCAGGAATTGAGCAGCACTACTGCCCCAAACATCAGAATAGGGCAAGACCTGGCATAGAAATGTCAGCAGCACCTGTCGATGATGAAGGGAGTAATGCTGGAGAACCTACCCGATCGTTCCAAACAGTAAGAAAATTGCTTAAAAGACAGCTCCATGCAAACAACCACTTGCTCATCACCAAAGATGGCCGTGCGCTTGACAAAGCTAAACATGAACACTGGGATTAATTGAGCATGAGCAAAGTTGTTGTTTTTTTTAATGGGGGTGGGTGGGAGCACTGCTAGTAACGCATCCCTTAGGGCCACCTTCCAGGCACAGTGAATCTAGTTGCCTCACACCCTGGAGAGCAGCAGATTAGGATGCTGGCAAGAGTGCAAAATTATTTCCCTGGCGAGACAGGAATTTTAGCAGTATTGGCTGATTATCTCGTGTCTTTTCGGTGGGCTCCCATCGCACCTGAAAGAAGGACTGGGCAGCTTTAATTTCACCACCCGATGATTTTCCTTCCACCCCAGGAGATAGGCCCCGGTCAGGGGTGTCTTCTTCCCCACTCCTAATTATAACCATCATTATGGGAATGTACAGACACCATTGTGAAAGCCTCACTATGGCTACGTTCACATTTGCGTTGTGCACCGCAGCGTCGGCGACGCAACGCACACAAAACCGCAACAAAACGCATGCTAAAACGCTGCGTTTTGCGACGCATGCGTCCTTTTTGGCCGAAAGTTGGACGCAAAAAAATGCAACTTGTTGCGTTCTCTGCGCCCAACGCTTGCGGCCATGCGTCGCAAAACGCAGCACAACGCATGTCCATGCGCCCCCATGTTAAATATAGGGGCGCAGGGCGCATGACGCATGCGGCGACGCTGCGGCGCCCGATGCTGCGGCGCCGAACGCTAATGTGAACGTAGACTTAGCTCTGTTTTGCAGAGACACAGACGAGATCGGCACGTGCATGGATTTTGGCAGCGGCACTTCATACATAACACAGGAATGTCCATACTTTCTGCCAAGTGTCTGATTTACTTCCTAAAGTTAGATCAGACATTGTTTAGCAGTGCAGGTTACAAAGGACATACAGATCGGGAGGAAAAGCACAAGGAACATCTGGTAAATAATTTTGCAGCGGTAAACAGACATTAAAAGGCACACAACAACTATTTAGTTTTAAGCTCCCCTTTGGTCCTAAAGACATTAACATTAGCACAAGGGCACAGGCCGATTTATATTCCTGCGCTCTCATTATGCCGGATTTATGGAGCACCCAGAGTAGAAAGCTCTTCTCTTTTTGGAGGAATGAATCAGTCATTTATTGGACTAGTTTCATGGAGCGTGACAGGTGACTCTGCCCTACTTAGAAGAGACACATGTGACGCTTTCAGTACAGAAGTGCCCTCTTAGCTCCCCAGCAGATCGGGGGCTGGTGCACCCCCATAGGTGTCATTAGTGCCTCATCTCCGGTGTAAAGGATCGGTTATGCTGGGAGTCCCACTGATCGCAAATTGTGCAGCCATTGCCCCAGATTTACAAAAACAGGATATAAATTCCACAGAGAGTTACTACCATGAGTAATAGGCCCCACATAAAATGCTCACCTGCAATCCCCACACCGGACACCTCACTGATGTTGGGACAGAAAACAGCATAGTCAAAATGGCAGGGCTGAAAAATAGTAAGAAAGAAGTACTAAGCACTGAACTAGTGATGTACAATGCCATAACTGATTGCTCTTAGGTTAGGTTCACACTGCACTTTTGCCCTATGGTTAAAGGGGTTCATTGGTGAAAACAAGATATCCACAGAAGAAGTGATTATTTAATGATTGACAGAAGGAGGGGTGGGAGGGGGTAAGCTACACTGATTGGGAGAAAGATGCACTTTTATCCCAATAAGAATGGATCAACAGTGCACGTTCTCTATCTATGCTCCATTCATTACAAATGACGCTTTTGAGCTCTGTATTAAGCTTTTTCCAAAAGCCCCATAGAGAATGAATGGAAAGTGGGCGAGCATTCCCCTCCATGCTAAAGGGGATAACAATGCAACGGTTCTGCCGATTGGTGCAGGTCTTGGCAGTCAGAAACTTGCCAATCACGAAGTTATCACCCATTTTGTGACCAGGTGATAAAAGTATTATTTGGTGAAGAGTGAACATGTCCCTAAGGAAAGCTCGCAGCATGCGTATTACTGGTCTCTGTAGGGTCACATTAGCCTGACAGAGGCCAAAAGTGTCCTTTTGATATCAGTTAGGCTGAAACATCAGTAACCTGCAAAAGTAAAGTATGAAAGTATAGAATATATATATATATATATATATATATATATATATATATATATATATATATATATATATATATATATATATATATATATATATATATATATATACACATACACACACTCACTCACCTGCAGTAGTTTTAACAAAGCGGCAGTGTCCCTGTCCCCTGTGGCATTAAACACTAGCACCCGCACCACAGCACCTCTGCAAAAAGAGTAAGTCCACTTTATGATACACATAACCAACAGCAAGTCACAGACCGAGTTCTACAAATTTATCAACTTCTGAGTAGGATCAGTCCAAAGTGATATACACCAGTCAAAAATGATATTTCAAAGCAGGGTGTGACCAATAAATAAAAAATAACTTTTAATAAATGTAGCTAAAAAATTGGTATAACCAATTACATAAGAACATAAAAGACTCACAAGGAAAAATTCCCAAAACACGGGAATCATCAAATAACCAAGTCTCCGAGACCTTCTGAACCACACAAATTTGTCAGTCTCTTTAGGGAGAAAAAAGTGCGCTCCTATACAGGAATATATAACAAGTATACACCACAAACCGCATATCGCTTATCCCCATCCATCATACGGAGATGCAGTAATTGTGATTAGTGTATAATAATTGGAACGATCTCACCTCAGGACTTCCTTTTTTCTCCCTAAAGAGACTGACAAATTTGTGTGGTTCAGAAGGTCTCGGAGACTTGGTTATTTGACGATTCCCGTGTTTTGGGAATTTTTCCTTGTGAGTCTTTTATGTTCTTATGTAATTGGTTATACCAATTTTTTAGCTAAATTTATTAAAAGTTATTTTTTATTTATTGGTCACACCCTGCTTTGAAATAACTTCTGAGTAGCATTCATCCTGAATATTATCAGACTACAGCACAATGCCTCTGACTTATACGAATATTACCAAAAAATAAACTTACCCCCCAGCTTTTTCCTCGTTGAGCGCCACCTCCTGGAACCATCGGACACAAGCCTTCACACTGCTGCTGGTATGTGCACCATCAATATAATAGGATATGGGCCCGCGCTGCAATACCTGTGTACGACCCAGCCACAACGTGTGCTGCAATCCTAAAAGACCAAACATAAAGAACTTCTAGGTAAAAGAGCAACAGGTGCGTAAACCATCCTTAACAAAATAAAAAGTTATTTCATATGGACCGAATGCGCTGCGTATTTTACATCTACGCTGCAGATTTTACCCTTTTCAACATATAAGGTGAAAACCCAACAACTCTGGATTTTATTGAGGATTTTGATGCAGATCCACAGCAAAATCAGCAGCAAATATTTGTATCAGCTAGTGTACACTAAAAAACTTGGCTACATGGCGAGGTGTCACATTGCGACATCACACCTGTTGATTTTTTATGGTGTCATATTGCGACCTATTGGGGCGGCAAGACACAAAAGTTTACAAATGTGTTGAGAGTTTGCAGCTTGTCTTCAATGCAATTGTATGCAACTTGTTTGCAATTCAGCAGAAATCTCCGCAAAAGTTTCAAACATTTTTGGTTGTGAGACTTGCCTGAAAATTGCTGTCGCAAGACATGTCGCCATGTAGGTCCAGCCTTAAAGTGAATCTGTCAGGACAAAATAACTGTTGAAATCAAGCACAGATACTTGGTGCACCGGCATAATCAAATATTTAAGTGCGTCTTTCAACCTGCTGGTTTTCCATCTATTCCCTTCTCTGGCTCTATAAAGCCAAAGATGTCAATCAAAAAAAGAAGGGGAACAGAGAAAGATGTAAAACAAGTAGGTGGGAAGGTGCACTTAAGTATTTTGCTACACCAAGGGTGCACCGAGAGCCTGTACATGGCTTGAACCGCCATTCTGTGCCGACATACTCGCTATAAAAGTTAGCAAATCTTACCTTGCACCATTGGAAGAGAAGGTCGGAAAACTGATGCGAGGGGCAGAGGCCACTTAATGTTAGGAATGTGTGGATTTAGATTTTTCATTTGTCCAAAACCTGTAGGGTGAAAATCAACATAATATGGTTGTGTAAATGTGGAAACCAACTGGATATCTGTGACAAGACATATGCACACAGCTGATAATAGGAGTACAAAAAACTGGTATTTATGTAGTTGTATAATGCATTAATGAGCCGAAAAAGATTTCTCGGAATCCCTGTAGTGGATAACAATCTTACAGATGCACTCTACCTTGACAGCCTTGCCGCTGGAGCCACGTTTGTGCCAACTGCAGCGCGAGGGAGGCATTACTTCTTTGATGATCTCCAGCCAAACCAAGATGAAGCGAGATGCCATCCTCCTCATAGTCTGCCAAGTCTGGGCACATGTACAGTGGGCACTGGGACAACAAAGAAAAGGCTTAAAAAAAAAAAAAAAAAAAAAACACTTCTGGACAGAGCAATGAGCTACACAACGGTATAGGCTTACCCCAATTTCCTGGGCTCGGTTTCGTAGCACCTTCAGGGGGCTTGCAGGCTGGGGAACAGTAAATGCTGGAACACCTGGCTGAGAGACAGAATAAATCAGAAGTATGCAGACTTTGGGAATTTAGGTGCGGAGTAAGGAGCTAATGTCAGAACTCTCATCAATCGTTGATCTGCAGGGTTGAATCCCAAGGACTCCCTAGGTGCTTGGGATCACTGAAGCCTCTTCACTTTACAAAATGCTATCCACAGGGATGAAGTTGTGCCCAACACTGCAGATCGGATCCATGTGTCAAGTAAAATAGCGCAGGGGAGGACCCCGTTGTTCACACATTTATTACCCATGATTGTCAACTTTTAATTACCATTGCAATACTTTAGCATTTGTTTTAATAGTTGTAATCATTACAGCTGATATCTGCAATAGAAACAACTTCTTTAGGAAATGTAAATGAAGCAGATTAACTCCATTATCCCAACCTTAAATATGCCGCCTTTCTGCCAGGCAATCTTTTCAATGCTGTCCCCCAGGATGGCAGTATGGTCGATGCCAAGAGAAGAAACCCCACAAACAATGGGCTTCCTGCAGGAATGAGAATAGTTAATATTTCAAAAGCAACGTCTATCACTTTCCAGAATGCTGGTCACTGGGTGGCAGTATGTGTAAAAAGTTATATAAAGATTTTATAAATATAAGCAGAACAAGTTACCCACCTGATGATATTTGTGCAGTCGTAGGCACCACCAATCCCAACTTCTAGCACTGCCAGGTCCACCTGCATCAGAGAGGATGAAATGGTAAGAGGTAGCTTCAAAGACGATGTCCTTGAGTAGAAAAGGCTAAGGGTCTCATAAGGCCACAAACCTTCTCCTGCAGAAACACGTGGAAGGCCATTATTGTCAAAAATCGGAAGTAAGCTGGCATGGAGCACATGTCATCGCTCTGAGGGAAAAAAAAAATGAGAACAGATGAGAATATAAAATAAAAGACTGCATGATGTTCACAATTCAAGTTACATGATCTTATCTCAAACTCTGAGACCTCCATCAATCTATTGTTAGAGGGAATGTATCAGCAGAACAGCCAGCTATGTGAAGGAGCAACACAGACTGTACAACAACAACAACAACAACAACAACAACAACATGTCAGGAAACTTATAAGAGGATATTTCCATTTTATATATTTTTTTTAAAGGATATCTTCTGATTTTCTGATGGGATCTGATCTCTGGGACTCCACCTCTCTTGAAAATGTACAAACCACAGCAATGATTCAGAGCTGCCTCCCTTTCTATGTTAACCACATGGATGTACAGGTATTGCACTGCCCAATTATCTTAAATAAAGCTTTGGTGCAGAGCCAGGACCACAAAAACCGTTAAGAAGCCTCAGTGTTACACCACGCTTTGCCACTTCATTTAGCATCGGTGAGGGTCTTGGAGACCATAGCAATATGCAAACACTTTCTAATGGAATTTCCCTTTCGCGAACATTTCTGGAAGCTTTTCATCTTTAATGAAATTAAAAAAAAAAAACCACGCATACAAGGAGGAAGTAGTCAGTACGATACATTGCAAGTAACCAGGGTATGAATCGCTGGCAGGAAGGGATACTGATGCCTGATGAAATGGGACTTATCCAATTAGTTCTGCACACAAGACCATTAAATATAGCAACAACATAACAGAGGAATGTATTCATTTCCAAACTGAATACAACCTGTGACTTCTTAACTTATTAAATTTGATCTCCCGTCTGGAGTTCAAGCAGGGTCACTGAGAATAGTTGTTGAGACCCCCATAGGTAACAAACTTAAAAGGGCTGAAGCCCTGAGCTTGAGGTCCACTTCCTAGGAACGAAAATGCAGTGTATTGCTCGCTTCACAATCATGCAATCTAAAAGGGCTACCGATCACCCGACTAACGGACAAAACACTCGTTAGTTGGGTGAAATGATCAAACATGTTGCCGGTCTATGATCATTTAATGTTATGCGTTGTGCAGTGTAAAGGGGCCCTTCCTATTGAAAGCAAGCAGAGCGGTGTACGGACCCCCTGACCTCCTACTAAGGGCATATGCCGATCTGCTAAAGGATGAGGATAAGCTGAGCGTTTACAACTTTTGGTTCCAGTTATCAGATCAGCGGGATTTACAGGCCCAGATCTCTACTGATCAAAAAGAGGTGCAGCTGCACACGCATAAATCAGCATATAATCATGCATATTCCCGTATGCGACTCTTTGTAATCAACTGATCTGCGCTGTCATGACTGCTGCTGCAAAAAAAACTGCACATCATAACCTTCCACAGTTTATGCAACCAGGAAAAAAAGCTGAAGACCGCACAGCCACATCCTAGGCATTAAGGCCATGTGCACACGTAGGTTCGGGTCCCTGCGGGTTCTCCCGCAGCGGATTTGATAAATCTGCAGGGCAAAACCGCTGCGGTTATCCCTGCAGATTTATCACGGTTTGTCTTGCGGTTTCCGCTGCGGGTTTACTCCTATACTATTGATGCTGCATATGCAGCATCAATAGTAATGTTAAAAATAATAAAACATGATTATATACTCACCCTCTGACGTCTCGATCTCCTCGGCGCTGCACGCGGCGGTCCGGTTCCAAAGATGCTGTGCGAGAAGGACCTTCGTGACTTCACGGTCATGTGACCGCGACGTCATCTCAGGCCCTGCTCGCACAGCAACCCTGAGAACGGACGGCCGCGTGCAGCGCTGAGAGGTGAGTATATCATCATTTTTTATTTTAATTCTTTTTTTTTTCTACCACAAATATGGTTCCCAGGGCCTGGAGGAGAGTCTCCTCTCCTCCACCCCGGGTACCATCTGCACATTATCCGCTTACTTCCTGCATCGTGGGCACAGCCACATGCGGGAAGTAAGCGGATCAATGCATTTCTATGTGCGCAGAATCGCTGCGATTCTGCACAAAGAAGTGACATGCTGCGGGTTGTAAACCGCTGCGTTTTTGCGCGGTTTTTCACGCAGCATGTGCACAGCGGTTTGCGGTTTCCCATTGGTTTACATGTTACTGTAAACGCAATGGAAACTGCTGCGGACCCGCGGTAAAAACCGCTATGTGTGCACATAGCCTTACAGTGGTCAGACCCCCTATCATCAGACTCCTATCATAGCAATGTTCTGCCAAGGTCAGTAGAGGGGGAAGACACTGTAAGGAAATAAATTACACCTGATTATCTGGAATGCATATGATAAGCAGGACTGAATGATTAAAGGTTAGATTAATTGGCCTTCGCTTTAAAATTCCTGATACATCAGAGCCGCGGATGCAGTCAGGTATGAGGCAGCACTTCTGTTCCCGTCCATTTTCATGGCTGATACTGGAATTATGTTATTTCCAAGCAGACCACATGACTATACTTTCAGCATAGTATGGAAACATCCAAACTTTCTCAGTAGAGTAGGATGATAGCAACTTAATATCTCAAAAGGTGACATGTCTGTGTTACAACTTTGTAGACTTATACACCAAATTTAAACTTTCCATATGAAATTTTAAAGCCAAAAACCCCCACACGGAATAATTATCCCCTTTAGTGGCTGACCTTGGTTTCTTCCAAGCGATTGTACACTTGCCAGAAGTATTTGCTGAATAGCTCCTTGCTAATCGGCTGCCCATTGATGCGAATCCTCTCCCTCACCTGAACCAAATGTGGAGAGCTGGGAGGAAGCCAAGGAGAGGAAAAAAAAATCAACAGACTAAACTTTCATCAGACTCCTGAGATCATCTCAGTGTGTAAATGTAGTTCAAAGGTTTATTTCACTTTTCTTTTTATTGAAATAGTATAACCTGTGTTCCAAACTCGGAGACCTCCATGACTGAAAAAATGATAGGGTTGCTGTGCAGCAGCAGGACAGTAAGCTATGTGAAGGAGTAGCACAGACTACAGCAGCAAATATTTTGATCAAAAGGCTAGTCACAATAGCTCCCTTCTGCAAGCTTCAGCACTCAGCTCCTGCATGAGAGCAAACACAGAGCAGTGTACAGAGCCAAGGACTTCACTCCTGTATGAGCAATCTGACAGAGCAGTGTTGAGTAGTGATGAGCAAACGTGCTTGGAAAAAGTGTTATGCGAGCATGCTCAGGTGCTAACCGAGTGTCTTCGGCATGCTCAAAATACTATGTTTGAGCCACCGGGGCTGCATGTCTCGTGGCTGTTTGACAGCCGAAACACGTGCAAGCCGAACATAGTGTTCAAGCACGCTGAAGACACTCGGTTAGCACCCGAGCATGCTTGTATAAGGCGTTACTAGTGTTGAGCTGATACTTGCTGAATTGAGCATTTGTGAGCAGTCTTCTACAAAGCCTATAATAATAATAATAATAAGCACAACCTTACCTGTAGAATCCAGTCTTCAAGCCGCAGTTTCTAAGAATTTGCTCAGTAAAGGCACAAGTGGATCCCTTAAAAAAGATCAAAATGTAAAAACAACAGTTTCCAATATATAGTGGGAATATGAGGATAAAATATACAAAAATTATAGATGCACAATACCTAATGCCCATGGTTCTGTCACCTCTATAAATGGACTCTGACTTTTTGCTTTTATACCAGCAATAGAGGGTGCGCCGTCCCCTATGTACATTTTACTTGATCATCATTTGGAGACCCCTATGTGTAGCAGCGCATGAGGTTATCCCACGACAAAGCTTTATCACTTCTATGCAGGATAGGTGATTACAGTAATTGGAGCACCCCTCATGCATTTCAGCACTCATATCACCACCAGTCCCATAAACATTCAATGGAGCAACAGGGCGCATGTATGACCACTTGAGTTGGTGCAAATCGATTGGTACATTGCAGTCCGTTGGCCACGATACAAGGACGACGTCGCACCAAATCAAAGAGCGGCGGATGCAGTCAGGTGATAACAGCTGATCAGCGGGGGGTGCTGGGTGTCGGAACCCGACCGATCAGACATTGACCTATCCTTAGGATAGACCATGAATGAAAAAGTATTGGATAATCTCTGTATGAGTCTTTTCCATCACTCACCTTCCCCTTGGTTCCAGTAACATGAATGATATTCAGCTGATCCAAGTCCTCTACCTGTAAGAAGAGGTAGACCGATAAAAAAAAAAAGAAAAAAAAAAGGAATGAGACTACACACAGTGTGTATATTTATGGAAGAGCAAAGTTAAGTACAGGGCTGTATACACAACACGGTGGGAGACTGTAATTTGAGACTTTGCAAAGTTCCCCGATGAAGCTAGAACAAGGCTGACATGAGCTCTCCCAGCACGAGGTGTCACTTACCCGCAGGCCGCTTCTCTCCAGGAACCCCTTCATGGCCGCCATCTGCTCCTGGGGATCATTGCGTTGTCTCTTCACCTGATCCAGGTAGCTGGCATTTGTCTGCAGGGTGTTGAGCGTGCGTATGGCATCCTAAAAGCAGAAACCACAAGATTATTCACTGATTCTCTGCAAATAATCTATGTAAGAAATAATCCGGCACCGCATCCTCTGCCGATGCGCATGCGACAACACACAAGGCTGGCTAATCAAGAGAGGAGCCGCTGATGTTTGCAGGTAAGAGGAGCTTCTCCTGCCCCCGTCCAGCGGCCACCGATTACTGATGTGGGGCCAACGGGACAAATCAATCAGTACCAGCTCTAAAAAGTAAAAAAAAACAAAACAACTTTCTTGCTTTTCCAGAAAGAATTCATAAGCAGACAACATGTACAGAGTCCTGCTCACACAGCCGCATTATCAGTGCATGTGAGGCCTTGTCCAGCCATGTGTGTACCACTGCCGTGTACGGACTGCGACGTCTGGACCGGCCGAGGGTCTACTCACCTGAAATTGAGACAGCCTCACAGGCATGTACAAGGCAGCCGAGGTGGGACAGGAGACTTGCAGACAGGCCATACTTGGACTGTAATACACACATGTCTGAACGAGGCCTAAGGCTCAGTTCACACTACCCTACAACTCAGAGTTGGGTTACTGCCATTTTAAAAGGCATAAATAAAGGCCACATGCTGCACTATTCTTGCCACCAAAAGTGCCATAAACTTCTTCGAAACCTCTAAGGCCATGTGCACACGCTGCGGATTCCATTGCGGAATTTTCCGCAGAGGTTTTGATAAATCCGCAGTGCAAAACCGCTGCGGTTTTTCCTGCGAATTTATCGCGGTTTTTATTGCGGATTCCGCTGTGGGTTTTCACCTGCAGTTTTCTATTGGAGCAGGTGTAAAACCACTGCGGATTCCGCACAAAGAATTGACATGCTGCGGAAAATAAACCGCTGTGTTTCCGCGCGTTTTTTTCCGCAGCATGTGCACTGCGGATTGCATTTCCCATAGGTTTACATGGTACGGTAAATGCATGGGAAA
Source organism: Ranitomeya variabilis (assembly GCF_051348905.1). NCBI lineage: Eukaryota > Metazoa > Chordata > Amphibia > Anura > Dendrobatidae > Ranitomeya > Ranitomeya variabilis. The sequence goes on from NC_135233.1 coordinate 229,279,488, forward strand.
CCGCTGCGGATTCGCAGCGTGTGCACATACCCTAAGACTCTGGCCACAGAAGAACAATCAGCCTCGAAGAAAGTAGAAATGAGGGTAGCATGGATACCCCTTTAAAAGGGCTTGTTCTTTTCCGCTCACTTTTGCAGGGTAGGTGGCGTCACATGTAAAAGGTGCCTGCCAGGCCGCGCTCATAATCGGGAGGCATCGTCCATCCATTTTCTCCATAGCTGCCGATAGCGAACCCGGCCCTACGGGTGTCAGCAGACATGAGGTCGCCACCCGCCACCCGTGGAAGTCAGTGGAAAAGCCCATGATACATTGCAACGACCCAGCGGCTGGGTAAACAGGACTAGATCTAGATGGGTTTTCGCTTCTGAAAGTAAATAATATTTACGGTACATTCACTGACAACAATCAGACAGACGACACTGGTTACAGCCCGTGGTACGGAGTTGTCAGCCATCTGCTGCCCATGAAAGTCTACGATCCAAGTCTTCATGTTACCCAGTGAAGTAGAGAAACAGACGGAGCAGCGGGCAGAGACTACGCCCCACAAATGGAGAATTCGCTATGGCTGTACTCTTGTAGGTGCCAGGTAGCGGGTGGCAGAGTGACCACCGTCCGTACGCCTGTGCATCACACAGAGCTCAGCATTTACCCTGGGGGGCTCTCTGCTGTGGGAACCCGGCTGCCTTCTGACAGCTATTACACAATGGGCTCCGCTAGTAAAGTGCCATTCAGAGATTCCTGCCCCAGAAAACTGCTACGCCCCGTGCTGCAGCATGTCCTACCTGAGGAACATGAACGGACAGTGCCAGGAACGAGGCTGTATTGCATTGGCAGACATTGTGTGATGGCGGAAAATGAGTCGAGACCTCTAAGACAAAGCAGATACAGTTCCTGCAGCCTGCCTAGAAACTGCGGCTGTCTGAATTAGGCCCTTAAGTCCTAATATTCCCATCTGCTGAGCCATGACAAAGGGGGGATACATACAACTGTGAATAATGTGAGGTGGGGGGGGGGGTAGGAGGAGGCACTGGGTGCCAAATTCAAATGGGGGGGACGAATAAATGTCACCCTACTCCACTGTCAAATGAGCCCATGAGTGTCTGCCAGGAGGCCGGAGATACGACAAAGCTCTCAGTGCACGGAGACAAGTTGTCATCTTTTGTTGCTGCCTATGCAGAGCACAACAAGCTAAAGCAAACCAATCTCTAGCTCTGCACTCTGCATAGGCAGCAATAGAATCACATGTGTTGCACTGCACCCTCCTCTCACTAGAAGTTTAGGCTTCTGATAGAAGAGACAGGGAGAACTGTCCCAAACTTAAAGGGACCCGTCAGCAACGGTTTAGATCCCCGTGATGTTGCGCGAGATCTCGGCTGGGGGAGCGAGTTACAGAGAAGAGTCAGGGGCAGTCCTGGACTGGGGTCAGCAGCTGAGGGGGGGCTCAGCATACTTGTGGGGTCCTATCATTTCCCCCCCATAGATCCCTATGAAGGGATGAGCTGTCACAGTCATCGCCCTCTGGAGCTGGCATGGTTCCCCGACACATTGCAACAAAATGCAGAAATCCTGACACAGCTAGGTAATATGTGGATAGCAGTGCATGCTGGGACTTGTAGTCCGTGCGTATCAGGCGCCCATGTGCTGCTACGAATAGTCACGTGTGTCCGGCTGATGTAATACCTGATACTCCATCCTGACAGCCAGGGCAGCCTGAGCGCTGAGACGTCGGACCTGTGATCTGGTACCGGGATATGGCAGGAGCCTGAGCACTGAATATAGTACCCGGTACCGTGGAGCCATGCTGCGGGCACCAGACACACCCCCTGACCCCGCCGTAACCCGGAGTGCGGCGCCACAACGACGCCATGTTGCGTGTGGCAAAGAGACTAACTTGCGATGTGACGTCACCTGGCCCCGCCCCCTTTCGTATTTTGGCGCCATGGTCTAAAATTTTCATATGTGGCAGGAAAGAAATATATCTTGATACCGTGTTAGCCAGTAGATAGAAAAATATTTAGAATTGAGAGTCCTCAGTGGTTGATACCTTTTAATGGCTAACTGATCTTTTCAGTTAGCCATTAAAAGGTATCAACCACTGAGGACTCTCAATTCTACATATGTGGCAGAACAGTTGTACATTACTAATGATTGGCGCCATTTTATGTGATGACTGAGTACAAAACCCACTGCTGTAACCTGTATACATTATTAACAGCAATTCAAATAAATGAATGTTGGTGAGAGGTTGACAATTAAGTGGGATTTAACCTCTGGATAATCCCCCCCAAACATCTGAATAGAAATTCCCTTAATTAATCCCTTAGGGGCTCACACATTTTCACTTTTGAGCTTTCCCCCCCTCCCCCCCCCCTTTTCTTCCACAAGCCATATTTTTTTTATTTTTAGGTCTATTAAGGCTTGTGTGTTTTTTTGCAGGATGAGTTTACTTTTGAATGACGCCTTTTTACCAAATCTACTGACAAAGGAAAAAAATATGTTGGCTAAAATAATATAAATGTAAAAAGCAGCCCACACTGCTGTTTTTTTTCCAAGTGCCTTTTTCCCCGCATATGAAGAGGCATTTACTTGAAAAAAAAAAAAAAAATACAACTCTCCAGATTTGACCAACGAATCGACAAAGGTAAAATGTTCCATCTGCAAAATCTAAAACATCAATTAACACTATAAAAAAATTTATTTTAATAGTATGGATTTTTCTGACTGAAGAATCATCATAAATAAAAAAAAACTTTTGGTCCCCATTACTCATTTGTGTTTTTTTCACTCACTCACTTCCTTTTTTGTCTTTTATTTGTTGACTTTTTTGCGACAAATTCTTCAAAATGGAGTTCATGAATAGTCATCAAAATACAAAATGCTTTTTTTAACTCATCTTTAATCCGTTTAAGCACTTTTTAGCACAAAACAGCAAAAAAAAACACTGTGTGCTATAGTGCTTTCTCATTGAAACGGATGAGAAACCTATTAAAAAAGTATTTCACCTTGCATTTTCAAGTGGATTTTGGAGCAGAATCTGCTCCAAAATCCACATCAAACAATTTTGTGTGAACATACCTCAAATCGGCTATGAATTCCCCACAAAGAGCTTGTTCACGTGCTGTGTTTTTGGCTAATTTTTCCAATACCAGCAAAGTGAATGAAATTTCTGAAATCTCATGCACAATTTTTTTTCTTGCAGATTTGATCTTCAAAGCATTTTTTCTAATCTGCAGCATCTCAATTTTTTCAGTGATTTTTCAGCATATATTGCCAATTCAAGGGAAGAGAAAAAAATGCACGCAAAAACATGTCTTTTTACGCAGCATTTTCCCTGTCAACAGTAAGGGTCACTATATTCTCCACATTTCATTGCAAAACATATATACGGTACTTGTGTGTTTCTAAAAAAAACCTCACCCGTCTCATTAGTAAGGTTTTGTGGGAGAGCGAAGTATTTGCACAACCCTACATATTCTGGCAAGGACACCATGTGTATAAGCAAACAGGTATCAGGTAGAAGTTAATCTTTGACTCTCACCTTGAATACTGAACGGAAATATTGAAAATTTGTATATTTATTTGTATTAACCCCTTTACCCCCAAAGGTGGTTAGCACGTTAATGACCAGGCCAATTTTTACAATTCTGACCACTGTCACTTTATGAGTTAATAAGGCTACTTTCACACTAGCGTCGGGCACTGCACGTCGCAATGCGTCGTTGTGGATAAAAAACGCATTCTGCAAAGTTGCCCGCAGGATGCGTTTTTTCTCCATAGACTTTTATTAGCGACACATTGCGATGCAGTGCCACACGTCGCAACCGTCGTGCGACGGTTGCGTCGTGTTTTGGCGCACCGCCGCCACAAAAAAAGTTACATGTAACGTTTTTTGTGCGTCAAGTCCGCCATTTTCGACCGCGCATGCGTGGCCAAAACTCCGCCCCCTCCTCCCCGGACCTTTGCAATGGGGCAGCGGAAGCGTCGTTCGTAAGACTGCTTCCGCTGCCCACGTCGGGCATTTTTTGCACAGTATGCATCTGTACGTCGGGCCGACGCAGCGCGACGGCCCTGTACCGACGCTAGTGTGAAAGCAGCCTAAGGCCGGCGTCACACTCAGCGTATGTAAATCACGGTCCGTTTTTTACGGCCGTATTACGCAGAAAAGTCCCCAAAATAGTGATCCGTATGTCATCCGTAGTCAGGGTGTGTCAGCGTATTTTGCGCATGGCATCCTTCGTATGTAATCCGTATGGCATCCGTACTGCGATATTTTCTCGCAGGCTTGCAAAACCGACATCTAATGGATTTATGTGCTCAAATGTTCGGTAAAACATATATACAGTATATATATATATATATATATATATATATATATATATATATATATATATATATATATATATATATATATCATTGAGACACATATATATATATTCTGTATTTATATTTAATTCAGCGCGATATATGTGAAAAGCCGGTAATTCAATTGCCGGCTTTTCATTTCTCCTTCACAAACCCGACATGATATGAGACATGGTTTACATACAGTAAACCATCTCATATCCCTTTTTTTTTTTTTCCATATTCCACACTACTAATGTTAGTAGTGTGTATGTGCAAAATTTTGGCGCTGTAGCTTGTAAAATAAAGGGTTAAATGGCGGAAAAAATTGGCGTGGGCTCCCGCGCAATTTTCTCCGCCAGAGTGGTAAAGCCAGTGACTGAGGTCAGATATTAATAGCCTAGAGAGGGTCCATGGTTATTGGCCCCCCCTGGCTACAAACATCTGCCCCCAGCCAACCCAGGAAAGGCACATCTGGAAGATGCGCCTATTCTGGCACTTGGCCTCTCTCTTCCCATTCCCGTGTAGCAGTGGGATATGGGGTAATGAAGGGTTAATGTCACCTTGCTATTGTAAGGTGACATTAAGCCAGATTAATAATGGAGAGGCGTCAATTATGACACCTATCCATTATTAATCCAATAGTACTAAATGGTTAATAAAACACACATTATTACAAAGTATTTTAATGAAATAAAGACACAGGGTGTTGTAATATTTTATTAGACTCTTAATCCACCTGAAGACCATCGTCCTGAAACAAAGTTAAAAAAACAAACAACAATATTCCATACCTTCCGTCGTTATGTCCCACGATGTAAATCCATCTGAAGGGGTTAAATCCTTTTACAGCCAGGAGCTGTGCTAATGCACTCCCTCCTGCCTGTAAAATCCAGGGTACTGAATGGAAAGCAGGGTGACCTGTAGTTACCTTGAGTTGCGGTGATGCGCCCTCTGCTGGATGTCCTCATGAACTGGAGCCTTGGAAAAGTTCCCACGCTCGAGTTCATATGAGGACATCCAGCAGAGGGCGCATCACCGCGACTCAAGGTAACTACAGATCACCCTGCTTTCCATTCAGTACCCGGGGTTTTACAGGCAAGGAGCGAGTGCATTAGCACAGCTCCTGGCTGTAAAATGATTTAACCCCTTCAGATGGATTTACATCGTGGGACATAACGACGGAAGGTATGGAATATTGTTGTTTGTTTTTTTAACTTTGTTTCAGGACGATGGTCTTCAGGTGGATTAAGAGTCTAATAAAATATTACAACAACATGTGTCTTTATTTCATTAAAATACTTTGTAATAATGTGTGTGTGTTTTATTAACCATTTAGTACTATTGGATTAATAATGGATAGGTGTCATAATTGACGCCTCTCCATTATTAATCTGGCTTAATGTCACCTTACAATAGCAAGGTGACATTAACCCTTCATTACCCCATATCCCACAGCTACACGGGAGTGGGAAGAGAGTGGCCAAGTGCCAGAATAGGCGCATCTTCCAGATGTGCCTTTTCTGGGTTGGCTGGGGGCAGATGTTTGTAGCCAGGGGGGCCAATAACCATGGACCCTCTCTAGGCTATTAATATCTGCCCTCAGTCACTGGCTTTACCACTCTGGCGGAGAAAATTGCGCGGGAGCCCACGCCAATTTTTTCTGCAATTTAACCCTTTATTTTACAAGCTACAGTGCCCAAATTTTGCACATACACACTACTAACATTAGTAGTGTGGAATATGCAAAAAAAAAAAAGGGATATGAGATGGTTTACTGTATGTAAACCATGTCTCATATCATGTCGGTTTTGGGAAGGAGAAATGAAAAGCCGGCAATTGAATTACCGGCTTTTTTATAGAACACCGCTGCGTATTTCTCGCAAGTCACACTGCTGGTCCGTGTGTAATCCATATTTTTCTCGCCTCCATAGACTTTCATTGGCGATTTTTTTGCGCAATACGGTGACAAACGCAGCATGCTGCGATTTTGTACGGCCGTACAAGACCATATAATACGGATCAGTAAAATACGGCTGATAGGAGCTGGGACATAGGGAATCATTGGGCCGTGCGTTATGCGTATTTTACGGGTGTATTTTCTGCACTCATACGTCCGTAAAACTCGCCAGTGTGACGCCGGCCTAACTCTGGAACGCTTGAACAGATCCCGGTGATTCTGAGACTATTTTTTTTTTGTGACATATTGTACTTCATGATAGTGGTAAAATTTCTTCAATATGATTTGTGTTTATTTGTGGAAAAAAACAGAAGTTTTGTGAAAATTTAGAATTTTTCGCAATTTTCAAACTTTGGTTTTCATGCCCTTAAATCACTGAGATGTGTCAAACAAAATAGTTAATAAATAACATTTCCCACATGTCTACTTCGACATCAGCACAATTTTAGAACCAAAATTGTATTTTCTTAGGAAGTTATAATGGTTAAAAGTTGACTACTGATTTTTAATTTTTCCAATAAACAAAATCATTTATTTTAGGGACCACATCACATTTGAAGTCACTTTGAGGGGTCTATATGATATAAAATACCCAAAAGTGACACCATTCTCCAAACTGCACCCCTCAAAATGCTCAAAACCACATTCAAGAGGTTTATTAACCCTTCAGGTGCTTCACAGGAATTTTTGGAATGTGGAAAACAAAATGAACATTTAACTTTTTTTCACAGTTTACTTCAGATCCAATTTTTTTATTTTGACAAGGGTAACAGGGAAAAATGTACGCTAATATTTGTTGTGTAATTTCTCCTGAGCATGCCGATACACAATATGGGGGATAAAACCACTGTTTGGACACACGGCAGAGCTCGGAAGGGAAGGAGCGCTATTTGACTTTTTTGAATGCAAAATTTGCTTGAACAATTGGAGGACGCCATGTCGCGTTTCGAAAGCCTCTGATGTGTCTAAACAGTGAAATCCCCCACAAAGGACACCATTTTGGAAACTAGACCCCTCAGGGAACTGATCTAGATGGTTGGTGAGCACATTGAACCCTCAGGTGCTTCACAGAAGTTTATAACGTTAATCTGTGAAAATAAAAAATCACAATTTCCCCACAAATATGTTTTTAGCCCCAAATGTTGTATTTTCATAAGGGTAACAGAAGAAATTGCACTATGCAATTTGTAGTGCAATTACTCCTCAGTACGCCGATACCCCATATGAGGGAGAAAACTACTATTTGGGTGCACGGCAGGGCTCGGAAGAGAAGGAGCTTCATTTGACTTTTTGATTGTAAAATTTCCTGGAATCATTAGCAGACGTCATGTCCCATTTGGAGAACCCCTGATGTGCCTAAACAGTGGAACCCCCCACAAGTGACCCCATTTTGGAAACGAGACCCCCTCAAGGAATGTATTTAGATGTGCAGTGAGCCGCTTGAGCCCCCAGGTGCTTCACAGAAGTTTATAACGGTGAGCTGTGAAAATAATAAAATCACGTTTTCCCACAAAAATGTTATTTTAGCCCCAAATTTTGCACTTTCATAAGGATAACAGGAGAAATTGCACCATACAATTTGTAGTGCAATTTCTCCCAAGTACACCAAAACCCCATATGAGGCAGAAAACTATTGTCTGGGCGCATGGCAGGGCTCGAAAGGGAGGAGCGTCATTTGACTTTTTGATGGTAAAATTTCCTGGAATCATTACCCCATATGTGGGGGAATACTACTTTTGAGGCACAGTGTAAAGCTCAGAAGGGAAGAGGCGCCATATTGGAGTTCAGATTTTGCTGGAATGGTTTGAGGTTGCCATATCACATTGGCAGAGCCCCTGAGGTGCTAGAACAACAGAAATCCTTTATATGTGAACTCATTTTACAAACTACACTCCCCAATGAATTCATCTAGGGGTGCAGTGATCATATTGACACCAAATGTGCCTCTCAGAATTTTATACCACTGAGCGTTGAAGAAAGAAATTACATTTTTACCACGAAAATGTTGTTATAGCCCCATGTTTTAAATTTTTGTAAGGGCTAATAGGATTTTTTTTTACAACAAACTGAGGCCCATGTTTTCTTGAGTGCGCCAATACCCTACATGTAATTGGGTAATATTTTTTCAGGCACAGTGCAAAGCTCAGAAGGCAAGGAGCGCCAGATTTTACTGTTATGGTTTACGGGTGCCATGACCCACTGGGAGAGCCCATGAGGTGCCAGAACAGCAGAACACCCCACATAAGTGACCCCATTTTACAAACTACACCTCTCAACAAATTCATCTAGGGATGCAGTGATCATATTAACACCACGAGTGTGTCACAGAATTTTGTACCATTGGTACTGAATGTGGCAATACCACATCTGTAGCTGTACAGTACTACTTAGCCATACGGAGAGACTCGGGAGGAATGGACTGCTATTTGCCTCCTGGAGCGCAGATTTTCCTAGAACAGTTTGCAGACTCCATATACAGAACCCTTATTTGCTAGAAGAGCAGAATCTTCCCTCAAGTGACCCCATTTTGGAAATTATACCCCTTTGGGAATTTATCTACAGGTGTAGTGACGATTTTGACTCCGTGAGTATTTTCCAGAAACAAGCAGCAATGAATGTTGCCGAGTAGAAATTGCAAACAGCCATTATAGTGACCAGTATACTGTAGTGACCAGTACATTTCAGTCACCAGTGCGTTAAGCCCAGCCCGTGCTTCTGGAGACATACACCGAAAAGTTAGGCGGGTTTTCATAGTTGCAAAAATGCCGAATGTGGATGCTATATTTGGTTTAGGTATCAGCGATACCAGAATAATAGTTTTTTTCATGTTTGGCTGCTGTCACACACTAAAAGATGCTTTTTATTGCAAAAAATAGTTTTTGCATCACCATATTTTGAGAGCTATAATTTTTCCATATTTTGGCCCACAGAATCATGTGATGGGCTTTTTTTTCTTGTTGGTGGGACGAGTTGACGTTTTTATTGGTACCATTTTCAGACACATGATGTTTTTTTTATCACTTTCTATTCCAATTTTTGGGAGACAGAATGAGCAAAAACCAGCAATTCAGGAATTTTTTTTGAAGGGGGTGGGGGGGGTTATGTCATTCCGCGTGTGGTAAAATTGATAAGACAGTTTTATTCTTTGGCTCAGTAAGATTACAGCAATATCACATTTAAGATTCAAGAGCTGTTGGATATTTTTTTCCCAGGCCCGGAGAAAGAGAGCTAACTTCCCCCCACTGGGGAAAACTCTCATTAGGATGGCTTCCTGTAGTCATTGGGGGGTCTGTTGAACAAGAACCCTTTTGTTTTTTCTTCTATCCTCCCACTTATCCTGGTTCCTGGGGGGCTTCCTCCAGATAAATTTCCAACTCCGTATTTCCTATAAGAGGTATTGGAGAGGACAGTGAAGCAATTTTATGCTTCAAGCATAGGCCCGAATAAGAATTCACCCTCACAGGGAATGGAGCATAATTTTGACTTTGTTTGGAGGTCTCCTGGCCAACATTTAAGCCAAAGGGCTCGCTGGGCTGCGTTAGAAAAAAATGCCGATCTGGCTGCCAGCCTGACCGAGTCCGCCAATTCGTCAGCCAAGAAAGCAGGTGCCCCTTTCATTACTGGAATGGAGTCTAGTATATCGTCCCTAGATTTTTTTTCTCTCAGCCGCGATTCCAGCTGTTTCAGCCACACCATCAGCGGTAGCACCTCAGTACACCGCGCCAGATTAGGCAAGAAACCCCTGGAGCCTGAATTGGTCTGGCCGGGCCTGGCTTCACACGGCGATCCTTTTCTTCTTCTGCTTTACAGGTACACCGACTGTATGTTCCCAGTCAAGGACAGGAAACCAACTGATGCGGGAGAGAGGTACCGCCCTTTGTATCTGTAGGTTTCCTGTCCTTGAAGGGCGGTTCCCCTCTCTCCGTGGTGCCCTCATGGGGGAAGGAGAAATAATTCTTTTGGCATCACTTTATTCAGAGAGCTATATCTTTTTTGTTATTCGGCTGATGGAGCTGTATCTTTGCTTGTGTTTTCGAGCACAAGGTGACGTTTTCAGCGGTACCATATTTATTTATATCTGGGTTTTTTTTACTGTAAATTTTTATTAAGGTTTTTAAAATTTTAACAAAGGACATGAGTCAAACAAAACATTCAAAAACATCCCACAATAAGTAATAAAGAGAAGGTTAGAAAAGTTACAAAGTAATGTGAGGTTAAAGGGACTCTGTCACCTGAATTTGGAGGGAACAATTTTCAGCCATAGGGGCAGGGTTTTCGGCTGTTTGATTCACCCTTTCCTTACCCGCTGGCTGCATGCTGGCTGCAGTATTGGATTGAAGTTCATTCTCTGTTCTCCATAGTACACGCCTGCGCAAGGCAAGATTGCCTTGAGCAGGCATGTACTACGGAGGACAGAGAATGAACTTCAATCCAATATTGCAGCCAGCATGCAGACAGCGGGTAAGGAAAGGGTGAATCAAACAGCCGAAAACCCCGCCTCTATGGCTGAAAATTGTTCCCTCCAAATTCAGGTGACAGAGTCCCTTTAAAGAAAGGGAATTACTCCCTCTAGAGGTAGAACACCCAATTGTAAAATGAAACATTGAATACAAATTTCCAAGTATACTAATTAACATATATTCCCAGACCTTCCATTAGCTAGAACCAGTCATCATTATACAGGAAAATAACAGAAGAAAATTAACTTGGATAATATATAAATGTACCTCACATAGATGGAGAAAAGGACAGGACTCACACAAAGAGGGTAAGGAAATGGGGAGATACAGGTTCCAAAAGAGGCAGTATGTAGTAGGAAAAGCCTAACCATTTCTCTGAGCCCAGTAATAATCCAATGGGGTCCAAACAGAATAAAATCCATCCACTCTCGCTCCCAAAAGAGCTGTCATGTACTCCATTATACGAATGTCAGCTATTATAATCTTTTATATAATAATCTTTTATTTTATATAGCGCCAACATATTCTGCAGCGCTTTACAGTTTGCACACATTATCATCGCTGTCCCCGATGGGGCTCACAATCTAAATTCCCTATCAGTATGTCTTTGGAATGTGTGAGGAAACCGGAGTACCTGGAGGAAACCCACGCAAACACAGGGAGAACATACAAACTCCTTGCAGATGTTGTCCTTGGTGGGATTTGAACCCAGGACTCCAGCGCTGCAAGGCTGCAGTACTATCCACTGAGCCACCGTGCTGCCCTCTATTCAGTAAATGCTGGTGGGTAGGAAGAGAGGTTTGCTTCCAGTGAAGGGCTATCAAACACCTTGCTGCTGTAAGGATATGTAATAACAGCTTGGCTGAGTTTTTCCACATCACCTTAGGGGGATCATTTAACAAATATAGAATCGGGTCAAGCCCCATCGCAACATAGAGAACGCTGCTATTTGAAACTCTCACTTCATCCCAAAAAACCTGTTATCCCAGGACAAGACCAAAAAATATGGTATTGAGTGCCCACCTTAGAGCCGCAATGCCAAAACAGGTTTGAGAGTTGAGGGTTCAATCTGTGGAGGAGGTCAGGCGTGTGCTACCAGAACATCAGTATTTTGTACTGATTTTCCTTATAAAGAGTGCAAATGGAGGACTTGGCCGCTTTTTCCCAAATGATGTGCCAACATTGAGGTGATATCCCCCTTCCCAGGATAGACTCCCATCTGCTTATGTAGGAATGCTTTAGTTGTTAGCCTTCCTGAGGAAAGCTTAGAATCCTATATTTTTCTGAGATTAATCCTTTGGTCGACAAACCTCTTCTGCAAATCCTGTGGAAATCAGTCGTCAAAGAGACCTTTGGTATGCCATAGAACGAGGAAGCAAAATGTTTGACCTGCAAATACTGGAAGAACTCTTTGTTAGAGATGGCAAACTTGGACTTGATAGCATCAAATGGAAGAAGCTATAGCGTGTCCCCGTCTACTAGGTCCGAAAACCAAAATAATCTCGCAGAGGTCAACGGGTGAACCATTGCGTGGTCCATACTATTTGGTAACAAAGGCTGATATATGAAAGAAATAATTGGTGAGTTAGGAGAGGCCAGAGTAAACCTCTTCATACATGAAAGCTAGACCTCACTCATGAACAGCATGGGGCCCAACAAGAATAACGGGGTTCTAGAGGCCCTAACTGACCATAATAGGGAGTTCTGATTAATTGGTCATAGCCATAGGTTTTCTATTTCTGTCCATTTGTTGCATGCATATAATGAAGACAACGAGGGAATCCTACGTAAATGAGCGGCCCAATAATATTTAATAATGTCAGGGACTGAAAGGCCCCCTTGTGACTTATTAGAGACAAGGAAACGCTTGGACGCTTATCATTCCAACTGAACCTCATAGCTGCCTGAAGGGACATAAGTTCGCTTAAGGGAATCTTGACCGGTAAAGTCTCAAAATAATAAAGTAGCTTATGAAGGAGAGACATTTTAATTGAAGTAATACGGCCTATTAATGAGAGAGAGAGAGAGAGTGGTTTCTGTTAGAATCTGTTTAGTTTGTTACTATCTGCCATTTTCTTGTGGAGTTCTGGCTGCTGGTCTTTTTCCTCTGGTGCTGGGTTTGTCTTGGGTCAGGTGTTTGTATCACTCTTTATTAACCAGCACCTGCCTCCCAGTCCTTGCTGGACCGCAGTGTTAATCTGCTTGAGCTCTAGCTTGGTGCTTTCCTTAGTGTTCTGTGTGTGTTATTTGTGCAGTACTGGTACCTCTGGTTCTGCTAGCCTTAGTTTCTGATTGCTATTGGTTTCTGCAGCCTTCTCTTTGTTTTCTATTAGGAGTTGAGCCGTTTTTGTACCCAGTCCTTAGTTCTTTTAGGGAACCCCTTCCCCTATTCTATAGGTCTTCGCTTGAGATTAACCTAGGATCGTCGGTGGGTCTATTCTCAAGAAATGAGTCACCCACTCCATCGTAGTGTTTCAGCCTAGTCATAGTGCAGGGTCAGTTTTCCCCCTTCTATCTTAGTCCTGTGTTGCAGATCTGTAACAGTTTCCACTTGTCCATCAGTCTCCTTAATTCACTCAAATGTGGAGGAAAGTTGGTACTATATAGATTACTGTAGGAAGTAGACAAATTAACATCAAGGTATTCAATGGCCTTGGACTTCCATCTAAATTTGAAGTTTAGCTTTAGATGATCTAATTCATCAGGAGGAATATTTAAAGGGAATCTTTCACCCCAAAATTTGTCTATAAGCTAAGGCCACCGGCATCAGGGCTTATCTACAGCATTCTGTAATGCTGTAGATAAGCCCCTGATGTAACCTGCAACATAACAAAATCAAATTAGATTATACTCACCCAGGGGCGGTCCGGTGCGGTTCGGGTCCGATGGGCGTCGCGGTCCGGGTCCAGCGCCTCCCAGAATGCTGTAGATAAGTCCCTGATGCCGGTGGCCTTAGCTTATAGGCGAATTTTGGGGTGACAGATTCCCTTTAATGGCAGGGCTACTGTTTTAAAAGTATTCAATTTATACCCCGATAAATCTCCATACTTTTTTAAATCTTCCATAGGGTTAGGTAGTGTAATATGGAGTTAGGGTTAAAAGGATGTCATCTGCAAACAAATAAATCTTATATATTTTGTTACTAACCTCAACTCCTGATATTTTAGGATTTTGTCTTATCATTGCCGCTAGCAGCTCTATACACAAGACATATAATAGAGGCGATAGTGGGCAACCCTGGCGGGTTCCATTTGATATATTAAACGAGGGAGAGGTGTGGAACGGTAACTTAATTGAGGCCAAAGGGGAACTGTACAGTGCCCCTATGGCTGCCAAGAAGGGAGCCGAAATACCAAAAATCTTTAAGGTCTCAAACAAAAAGGACCAATTTTTAAGCATCTAGGCTCAATATAAGGAACTGTAGATTATTTCTGTTGGCAACATCTATAAAATCTATTGCCTGTCTGGTATTATCCCCCCCCCACCCCGTCGATTAGGGACAAATCCCATTGATCCTTAATAAGTTGAGGTAACCAATAATTAAGCCTATTGGCCAGTATACGGGTGAAAATTTTCAGACCAGAGTTTAGTAACGCAATTGGACAATAATTTGAACAGACAAGGGATCTCTCCCTGGCTTTGGGATGAGAATTAAATAAGAATGTGATACCGTCTCCGGGATGGTAGAGCCCTCCAAAAAGGAGTTAAACAGCTTAACTATGTGGGGAGAAAGCTGATCTGCAAAGGTTTTATAATATAAGTATGTCAGCCCATCTGTTTACGGGGATTTGCCCAAAGGGAGATCCCTCAAAATATCCACAATCTCCTCCTGAGTCACAGGCTGATAAAGAGACAGCAAAGCTTCAAAGGGGAGAACTGGAAGATTTAAATTTTATAGAAAGCTTTGCAATATAATGTTTCTATCAGCCCTATTTGTGGGGAGAGTGACTTGTACAGTAGATTATACAATTTACTATAGAAATGATAAAATAGTTTCTAAATTTTGGTTGGATTATAGTGAATCATGCCATCAGCCCCTTTCAGGGCCTGGGGATGAGAGTTCAAAGTTCACTTCTTCAATAATCTAGCCATTAGCATGTGGGCTTTATTAACTTTTTCATAATATTTTTGTTTTGTATAAAGAAGTAGTTTTTCATTTTTACACATCAAAAGATGTTTTAGCTTGCTTCTAATCTCAACCTTGTTCAAAACCCTCAAGGAGGGTGAAGCACCTAACCTACGTTCCTCTTTGATTAGTTGAGAGGTTAGTTTGTTGAATTGGAGTTTAGCATTTTTTTAAAGTCTGAAACCTTCTTTGATACAGTAACCCCTCATGACGGCCTTGTGAGCTTCCGATAAGACTCAAGGAGAGGAAACTGACCCCTCAATGAAATGGAAGAAGTCGGTGAGATGGTCTAATAAGGTCTTCCAGATACTTGGATCCTTAATTAGAAATTTGTTCAACTGCCAATGACAAGCCCTAGTAAACAGTTGAGTGGATTTGAGGTCCAACACAACGGGGGCCTGGTCTGACCAGGTAATTTGGCCCATCTCAACCCTCACTATTATCTTACAGACCAATACATTTGCAAAAAAGAAAATCAATTCTGGTATGGATGTGATGGGAAAGGGGGAGGGGTAAAAGGAGAAGGCCCTGTCCTAGGATGGTCTATTCTCCATATATCAAATAAGGAATTAGTCCTAATTAGTCTTCTGACATTTGTAATTAAGTTTTGTGATGGAGGTTTATTAGTGACGGATTGTCTATCAAAAACCTCTGAAAAAGGGACATTAAAATCACCTCCAACCAATAAGGCTGCCGCTGTAAGGTTTTGAATATTCAGAAAAAAAACTTGGCACTCAAAAATTGAAAAAAGCTATGTTCATTTATTATGCATCCAGACAATAAATTGTTGAACGTTTTCGGTCCACCACTGGACCTTCATCAGAACAGTCTTTTGTCCATGTGAAGAAATTACATGTGGGTAAAGAAGGAACATAAAAGGAATACATTTATATATCCAATGTTGCAAAAATTATAAAAAGTCAAAGAATCTTGCAATGAAGTTAGTATGTCGAAAAAGGAAAATAATCTCTTTGACTGTTGCTACGGCAATCATATCCCTGGTGGAGAGCATCGAGCCATGGGAATTGTATACAAGACATTAATGCATTTATAGGTTTAGCATAGAGGCAAGTTGGAAAGCGTGAAATGAAGATACCCGCATTATATACAAAAGGATATACAACCCCTGGCAAAAATTATGTAATCACCAGCCTTGGAAGATGTTCATTCAGTTGTTTAATTTTGTAGAAAAAAAAGCAGACCACAGACATGGCACAAAATTACAGTAATTTCAAATGACAACTTTCTGGCTTTAATAAACACTAAAAGAAATCAAGAACAAAAAAATGTTGTAGTCAGTAATGGTTACTTTTTTAGGACAAGCAGAGGGGAAAAATTGTGGACTCACTCAATTATGTGGGAAAAAAATATGGAATTACCCTCTAAATTTCAATTCCCAAAACTAACACCTGCATCAAATTAGATCTGCTCGTTATTCTGCATCCAAAAAGGAGTAATCACACCTTGGAGAGCTTTTGCACCAAGTGGACTGATATGAATCATGGCTTCAACACGAGAGATGTAAATTGAAACAAAGGAGAGAATTATCAAACTCTTAAAAGAGGGTAAATCATCACGCAATGTTGCAAAAGATGTTGGTTGTTCACAGTCAGCTGTGTCTAAAATCTGGTCCAAATACAAACAACATGGGAAGGTTGTTAAAGGCAAGCATACTGGTAGACCAAGGAAGACATCAAAGCATCAAGACTGGAAACTTAAAGCAATATGTCTCCAAAACAGGAAATGCACAACAAAACAGATGAGGAACGAGTGGGAGGAAACTGGAGTCAACGTCTGTGACCGAACTGTAAGAAACCACCTAAAGGAAATGGGATTTACATACAGAAAAGCTAAACGAAAGCCATTATTAACATCTAAACAGAAAAAAACAAGATTACAATGGGCTAACGAAAAGCAATCGTGGACTGTGGATGACTGGATGAAAGTCATATTCAGTGATGAATCGCGAATCTGCATTGAGCAAGGTGCTGGAACTTTTGTTTGGTGCCGTTCCAATGAGATTTATAAAGATGACTGCCTGAAGAGAACATGCAAATTTCCACAGTCATTGATGATATGGGGCTGCATGTCAGGAAAAGACACTGAGGAGATGACTGTCATTACATCTTCAATAAATGCACAAGTTTATGTTGATATTTTGGATACTTTACTTATCCCATCAATTGAAAGGATGGTTGGGGATGATGAAATCATTTTTCAAGATAATAATGCATCCTGCCATAGAGCAAAAACTGTGCAAACATTACTTGAAAATAGACACATAAGGTCAATGTCATGGCCTGCAAATAGTCCGGATCTCAATCCAATTGAAAATCTTTGGTGGAAGTTGAAGAAAATGGTCCATGACAAGGCTCCAACTGGCAACAGCAATCAGAGAAAGTTGAAGCCAGATTGATGAAGAGTACTGTTTCACACACATTAAGTCCATGCCTCGGAGACTGCAAACTGTAATAAAAGCAGAGGTGGTGCAACAAAATACTAGTGATGTGTTGGAGTGTTTTTTTGTTTGTTTGTTTTTCATGATTCCATAATTTTTTCCCACATAATTGAGTGAGTCCATAATTTTTCACCTCTGTTTGTCCTAAAAAAGTAACCATTACTGACTACAACATTTTTTGTTCTTTATTTCTTTTAGTGTTTATTAAAGCCAGAAGGTTGCCATTTGAAAGTACTTTAGTTTCATAAGTTGTAAAGCGCTGCGGAATATGTTGGCGCTATATAAATAAAAATTATTATTATTAAATTATTATTATTATAGTTTTGTGCCATGTCTGTGATCTGCTTTTTTTCTACAAAATTAAACAACTGAATGAACATCCTCCAAGGCCAGTGATAACATAATTTTTGCCAGGGGTTGTATGTGCTCCATGATAGAGGTTTGTAGTAAAAGAGAATCCATTTGCACCTAGTTTACACAAAAGTGTACTTTACATGTGCGTCCACACATTTTTTTTACATGATCAAGTGCCCATGTGGCTTAGCCGATATAGGGGAAACAACACAGGCGGTAAGAGACAGGATATCACAACATAAGTCTAATATAAGATGCAATAGCGATCACCTCCCTCTCCCACATCATTTTCGAAGAATGGGCCACAACATAGCACAGCTTAGATTCCATGTTCTGGAACAAATTGATCCTTGCAGAAGGGGTCAAAATAGGACTAAGATACTGAAAAGGAGAGAAGCTTATTGGATCTTCAGTCTACAAACCCTGGAACCGAAAGGACTCAATAGACTATGAGGTAATAACTCTGGAACTCTTCATCGTAGCTCAGTGATTATGAGATTGTTTTTTTGTGACATGTTAGTGGTAAATTTTGGTTGATATGATTTGCATTTATTTATGAAAATATAGAAAATTTGACAAATTTTTTTATTATTTAGCAATTTTCAACTTTAAATTTTTATGCTCTTAAATCAGTTATACCGCACAAAATAGTTAATAAATAAGATTTACCACATCTACTTTACATTAGCATAATTTTTATTGTTCGGAAGTTAAAAGAGTGAAAAGTGTATAATTATAATACATTTTTAATTTTTTTCAACAAAATTTCCAAAACCAATTTTGTATGGACCACAGCACATTTGAGGTTACTTTGAGTTGCCCCAAAAGTGACACCATCTTAAAAACTACATCCTTCAAAATGCTAAAAATCACATTAAAGAAGTATGGTATAAAATGTTACTTTTACCCACAAAAAATGTTGCTTTAGCCCCAAAGTTTTCATTTTCACAAGGATAACAGGAGAAAATGGACCATGCAATTTGTTGTCCAATTTCTCCTGAGTGCACGGATACCCCATATTTGGTGGAAAACTACAGTTTGGTCGCACAGCAAGGACCGAATGGGAAAGAGCACCATTTAACTTTTGGAGCGCAAAATTGTCTGGAATAGATAGCGGATACCATGTCGCATTTGTAGAGCCACTGCTGTGTCTAAACAGTGGAAACCCCCCACATGTCACATCATTTTGGAAGCTACACCTCTTAAGAAATTAATCTAGAAGTGTGATGAGCATCCCATAGGTGCACAGAATTTAAACCATTGGATTGTAAAAAAATTTTTTACAATTTTTTCCCCACAAAATGCTGTTTTAGCCCCAAATTTTTCATTTTCACAGAGGAGGAAAATGGACCATACAATTTGTTGTACAATTTCTCTTAAGTACAGCAATACCCCATATATGCTGTGAGGCAGTGACCTGTGTCACAGGTAGGGGTCACTGTTTGTTCTCCCCAGGATGCGCACACAGGCGTATTGAGGCCATGGGGAAGCATTGCCAGCACAGGCGTAGCTGTGATTACAGTGATGAAGCAGTGACCGATGTCACAGGTATGGGTCACTGTGTATTCTCCCCAGGTGGTGCACGGAGGCGCATGAAGGTCCATGGGATTGCATGGCAGTCACGAGCGTAGCTGTGACTGCAATGCAGATTACAAATAATAAAAATAAGTGTTAGTCTTGAACATGCTAGTGTTCAAGACAGATGTAGGGAAAACCTGCTCTGGGATATTGTGTTTTGAAACTGACTGCAGTATGTCAGTGGTGCAGTCTGTTTCATTCCCAGCCCAGGTTTTCCATGTGGCTGAAGGCCACAGGTTTCTATGTAGAATAGGGTAGGGGTGTGTCAGGTGTCAGGTCAATCCTGTGTCAGGGTCAGTGTGAATCTGGTATTTGGCGAAAATGCAGAGCAGAGGCCCTGCAGAGCGCTGGCTGTGTGTGAAGTGACACAACCAAGCAGAGCCGAACAGCCAAGGCTGCAGAAAAGTCTGGCACCCAGCGTACACACGGTAACTGGTCTCGGAGGTGGACAATCTTGTGCCTGGAAGTGAAGCGGAGGTAGACTGTCCTGTGCTCGAAGGAGGACTGGCGTGAGTAACGGCTGCAAACAGATGGATATGATTCCCAGCTGTAATCTGGAGAATATCATGGACTGTGTACAGCTGTGAGTAAGACATTGATGCAGAGGTGTGGTCACCCACGGTAACAGGTCAGAAGTGGACTGGCATGTGTAGTGATTGCAAACTAAAGGATATCATGGACTGTGTTATGCTGTGAGTAAAACATTGACACGGCAGTGCAGTCGCCCATGGCAACTGGTCAAAGAGAGGTCCAGCATGTTTAGTGACTGAAGTATAAAGGATGCCGTGCAGTATGTAGTGCTGTGAAATGGACACTAATATTCTATGCACTTGTGTGAATTTGAACTTTAATGCTGTGGAGAAAACACATTAAAGAGACTTTGTGTTTGAATTTTGTGGGTCCCTGCCTCTTCACTGCATACGGTGCTACCGCTGTACTACAGTGCTCAGAAACTCTTGTTTCTGCAAACAGCAGGGCTTAGAAGGGAAGGAGCGCTATTTGATTTTTGGATGCCATGTCACATTTGGAGAGTTGCCAAGGTTCCAGAAAAGCAGAAAACCCCATAAGTGACCCCATTTTGGAAACTACATATCTCGAAGAATTCCTCTAGGGATGTAGTGAGCATTTTAAACCTTCAAGCACTTCACAGCATTGTATAACATTGAGCTTCGAAAATGAAACGTTGCATTTTTTCCACTAAAATGTTGTTTTAGTGACAAGTTTTTAAATTTCCAAAGGGATAATAGGAGAAAATGAACCACAAAGCTTGTTATGCAAGCTCCTGAGTACGTCAATACCCCATATGTGGTAAAAAATAACTTTTTAGGCACAGTGCAAAGCTCAGAAGTGAAGGAGCGTCATATCAGAGTGCAAGTTTGCCTGGAATGGTTTGTGGGTGCCAAGTCAGATTGGCAGAGCCCCTATGGTGCTAGAACAATAAGCTCCCAATAAGTGACCTCCTTTTACAAACTACATCTCTTAATTAAATCATCTAGGGGTGCAGTGATCATACTGACACCACAGGTGTGTCACAGAATTTTATACCATTGGGCGGTAAAGAAAAAATAATTACATTTTTACCACTATAATGTTTTAGCCCCAAATTTTACAATTTCACAAGGGGATATTTTCCCATAACCAGGTTACTTGTATCATGTTTCCACATGCTTTATGCATTTAATAGCCCTATGTGTCTTTACTTTTACATATTCTGTTTGAAAACCAGTTCATGCAGCATTACAGGAACACCTGATTTCTTATAATATGGCTGATCAGAACATTGAAAGCAATTGTTACAATCCACCTTTCGTGTCTCCCCTATTTCCTCATAGATTGTAAGCTTGCGAGCAGGGCCCTAATTCCTCTTGGTATCTCTGGATTTATGTGATTATTGTTATTCTGTAATGTATTTTATTGTCTGCATAAGTCCCCTCTAAAATGTAAAGTGCTGCGGAATATGTCGGCGCTATAGAAATAAAATAATTATTATTATTATTACATTGTGCCCAGCTTGTTCTTCTGGAGAGATAAATGGAAGAACAAGAAGTGTGTAAACAATGGCAACCTTAGTAAACAAAAATAAATTATATTTATTGAAATTCACAAATACAAGAAAGACAAAAATGTTTTTAAAAACAAGTAAAAAAGCCAAAGGGCTACTGTAAATAACAACTGGAGGACCATACAGTTTAAGGACTGTCCAGACTCCTTCACTGTGTGCATCGGAGTGTGCTATAAATATTGCACACTTAAAATGTCCTGGGGAAGTAACTGTTCAAAAATCATGGCAGGCAATATAATACAATTCATAGGTTATAAACATGAACAAGTAGAGACAGAAAGATAATACATAGTCCTAAGCCATTGAGCCCCCAAACAAGGATAATTCCTGAAATGTAATAGGTGGGAAAGAGGCAAATCTTGTGGTATCCCAAGAATGAGGGATACAACACATACAATAGAAGGACAACAGAATCCAGGAAAGCAAGACTGTATAAGACCTGTTTGGTAGAGGTATTAAATGGAAATCACCCGTTCACACCAGGATGTGTGGAGGAAAAAGCCCCATGCTTATCGCCACAAAGTGTGACTTCCTCAAAGGAAAGTAGAGAAGGAAGGGTTGTTTGTCAACTTATATAATCAAATAAATTACCTATGAGACAGGTAGGGTAGCGTCCGGAAGCAGCAGCTACGCAAGTGCGCAGAAGAAAGGCGGTCACTTCCGAGTACATGCTGGGTGGCATAAGTGCGCTTGTGCATCCCAGATACCCTAATTACATCAAAAGCGGCGCATGCACATAAGCAGAACAACTTACAGGACCTGTGGGTCACATGTAAGCGCATGCGCAATGTGAAAATCCCTTTGGACGTGACCTAAAGAATGAATAAAGGGACCTGTATAGAACAAGACCTTGTGGTCACGTGTCGGCACAAGCGCACTAGATGTAAAAAATGACCTGTAAGTCACCTATTAGCACATGCGCAATGGGAAAGCCTTACGGCAACAATACATGAATGAAAGGACCTGTATAGAACAGGACCTTATGGTCACATGGCGGCAAAAGCGCATACGCATTAGGATGTAAGGCGAAACAAACTTGTCACATATTAGCACCTGCACAGTAGGGATGCCTTTCGGCAAACGAGTATGAGTGTCAGAGCCTTATGATCACAAATCGGAAAGTGTGCTTATCAGATGGACTATTTTAATGGGGAAGGGAATAATACTACACAAGTGCAGGCATTAATGGAAGAAACAAATATTCATACAGCACTAAATCAAAGGAAGTAGCGATTGCTTACATGGTGTAATTGTAAGGCTACGTTCACATTTGCGTTGCGTCGGGCGCAGGTTCGGCGACGCATAGCGGCGCATGCGTCATGCGCCCCTATATTTAACATGGGGGCGCATGGATATGCGTTGTCTTGCGTTTTGTGACGCATGCGTCATTTTTGGTGCAAGCGTCAGGGCGCACAGGACGCTGCATGATGCATTTTTTTGGCGCCGAAAATCATGCCAAAATTGGACGCATGTGTCACAAAAAGCTGCGTTTTGCATGCATTGTGCGTTGCGTCGCCGACGCTGCGCCGCACAACGCAAATGTGAACGTAGCCTAAGTCCTTCATGAGTAAATTTACCAACACAACATCGGCTAAGATAGAACAACGGAAGAGTATCTGCTTGTTACAAGCAACCATAGTTATACATAGAAAGAACATTAAAAAGTCCAATAGCAAATAGGCATACATATCACAAAATTAGTGATTGGTTGATTACACAAGATAGTTGTGAGACTCCCTAGGGCACATCCAACCACACAGTATAGGTTACAGCATAACTCAAAAGTGACTGATTAAAATATGGTTGCACACGAACAAACAAAAATAAGAACGATTGATTTGTGAAGGTATTTTCTTACATGAAGAAGTAGTAAAGTTTACATGAGCAAATTTACACACACTACATGGACTGAAATAAAGTGGTGAATAGATGCCAAGTTGTTATAGGCAACAACTTGTTCTTCTGGAGACACGCACCCCGTAAATTAAGTGGGCTCTCCTTGCTACAGAAATGCAAAACATGTGGACGCTAACTGCAGGTTAGGCACCCCAGGGGCTCAGAAGGGAAGGGGGCATTTGGATTTGAGAGAACAGAGTTAGCAGGATTTATTAAGGTGGGAGTCGCGTCACATTTCCAGACCATTTGTGCTGCCAGTAATGTGGACACCCTCTATATTTCAGATAACAGATGATGGACCTGAGTGGGGACTTGTTTTTTTGTGGGTTGAGTAGAAGATTGTATTGCTGCCATTTTGGGGTACAGAACATTTTGGATCATTTCACATTTATACTGCACTCTACGCTGAGCACTTACATCGGGGTTTCAATCTAAATCTAATGAGGCTACAGCGTTGCTCTGGACTCTGTGTGGCTTCTATTTGGTGAAATCCGCTTTTAACCCCTTCATGACCTTGGGATTTTCCATTTTTCTGTGTTCGTTTTTCGCTCCCCTCCTTCCCAGAGCAATAACTTTTTTATTTTTCCGTCAATATGGCCATGTGAGGGCTTATTTTTTGCGGGACGAGTTGTACTTTTGAACAACATCATTGGTTTTAGCATGTCGTGTACTAGAAAACGGGAAAAAAATTCCAAGTGCGGTGAAATTGCAAAAAAAGTGCAATCCCACACTTGTTTTTTGATTGGCTTTTTTGCTAGGTTCATTAAATGCTAAAACTGACCTACCATTATGCTTCTTCAGGTTAGTACGAGTTCATAGACACCTAACATGGCTAGGTTATTTTTTATCTAAGTGGTGAAAAAAAATTCCAAACTTTGCTAAAAAAAATAAAATAAATTGCGCCATTTTCCGATACTCGTAGCGTCTCCATTTTTCATGATCTGGGGTCGGTTGAGGGCTTATTTTTTGCGTGCCAAGCTGGTGTTTGTAATGATAGCATTTTGGTGCAGATACGTTCTTTTGATCGCCCGTTATTGCATTTTAATGCAATGTCGCGGCGACCAAAAAAACGTAATTCTGGCGTTTTGAATTTTGTTCTCGCTACGCCGTTTAGCGATCAGGTTAATGCTTTTTTTATTGATAGATCGGGCGATTCTGAACGCAGCGATACCAAATATGTGTAGGTTTGATTTTTTTATTATTGATTTATTTTGATTGGGGCGAAAGGGGGGTGATTTAAACTTTTATATTTTTTTTATTTTTTTCACATTTTTTTTACTTTTTTTAACTTTTGCCATGCTTCAATAGCCTCCATAGGAGGCTAGAAGCAGGCACAACGCGATCGGCTCTGCTACATAGCAGCGATCTGATGTTCGCTGCTATGTAGCAGAAATGCAGGTATGCTGTGAGCGCCGACCACAGGGTGGCACTCACAGCTGCCGGGAATCAGTAACCATAGAGGTCTCAAGGACCTCTATGGTTACACTGCTGAAGCATCGCCGACCTCCGATCATGTGACGGGGGTCGGCGATGCGATCACTTCCAGCCGCCCGGCCGGAAGCGGTAGTTAAATGCCGCTGTATGCATTTGACAGCGGCATTTAACTAGTTAATAGGCGCGGGCAGATCGCGATTCTGCCCGCGCCTATTACGGGCACATGTCAGCTGTTCAAAACAGCTGACATGTCCCGGCTTTGATGCGGGCTCACCGCCGGAGCCCGCATCAAAGCGGGGCTTCTGACCTCGGACGTACTATCCTGTCCGAGGTCAGAAAGGGGTTAAGAGGTACACAAAAGTGTGGCCTCGCTTTTTTGCAGGCCTAAAAAGAAGGGCATGGCCGGATCATAGGACAAACGGCATCTGCAGTGTGTACACCTGCCTCATTATAGGGAATATTCAGCTGGGGATTCCATCTGAATCACGTATTTCAGAGATGTACACAGAAACCCAGATGTAAGCGCTCAGCGCAGAGCGCAGGACAAATATGAGCCTAGCCTTACTATGATCTTTGGGAGGCAGAATGAACAAATCAACAACAGGTGAAGATTTTATTTTATTTATTATTTTTACGTCATTCTTCGTGCAGTATAAGTCATTAGATGACTTTACTCTTCGGGTCAGGGATTGCTTTTGTTTCTTGCCATTTACCATGTGGTAAAATTGATAAGGCAGCATTATTCTTTGGGTCAGTACAGTTACAGTGATACCACATTTATATAATTTTTTATGTTTTGTCGCTTCTACACAATAAAAATATAATTGTCCATTAAAGGGTTAAAAGTACTAAATACAGATTCCTATGTTAATAATTGTAAGTGTAAATTGTAAGTGGGCAGCACAGTGGCTCAGTCGATAGCACTGCAACCTTGCAGCGCTGGAGTCCTGGGTTCTAATCCCACCAAGGACAACATCTGCAAGGAGTTTGTATGTTCTCTTCGTGTTTGTGTGGGTTTCCTCCGGGTACTCCGGTTTCCTCCCACATTCCAAAGACATACTGATAGGGAATTTAGATTGTGAGCCCCATTGGGGACAGTGTGTGCAAAACTGTAAAGTGCTGCGGAATATGTTAGCGCTA
The DNA here is from genome assembly GCF_051348905.1 of Ranitomeya variabilis. Classification (NCBI taxonomy): domain Eukaryota; kingdom Metazoa; phylum Chordata; class Amphibia; order Anura; family Dendrobatidae; genus Ranitomeya; species Ranitomeya variabilis. The sequence goes on from NC_135233.1 coordinate 229,305,297, forward strand.
TATAAAAATAAAGATTATTATTTATTAAACACTTTCCCCGTCCCGGAAAGTAACCCTTGACTCATCCCTGTCCTTCAAACCGCACATCCAAGCTCTCGCCACCTCCTGTCGCCTCCAGCTCAAAAATATGTCCAGAATCTGAGCGTGAACAATAGAGAAAATGAAGCCGCACAGCCACTTGTATATGAGCGAAGGACATTAAGTCCACTAATGGTGTCTGTAGATGAGTACTCTTCTTAAGTGCTGGAGGTGCTCGCAGAGAACAAAGTCTATACAAAAATGTGAACTGAAGAAAAAAATGCGGCAGCACTCACCAGTATGGTGCGGTAACGGTCCTTTATTGGCAGACAAAACTTTAAAACGAAATCTTCACGGCATCGGGGGATGTGCAAAGGAAGAGGTGAGCAGGGAACGACGACGGCAATCGTTTTGCGCTAATCCAGAATCCGTAGAAGCGCTGGATTAGCGCGAAACGGTTGCCGTCGTCGTTCCCTGCTCACCTCTTCCTTTGCACATCCCCCAATGCCGTGAAGATTTCGTTTTAAAGTTTTGTCTGCCAAATAAAGGACCGTTACCGCACCATACTGGTGAGTGCTGCCGCATTTTTTTCTTCAGTTCACATGTCCAGAATCTGTTTTTTCCTCAACCCTCAATCTACCAAAATGCTTGTGCATGACCTCATCATCTCCCGCCTTGACTACTGCAACATCCTCCTCTGTGGCCTACCTTCTAACACTCTCGCACCTCTCCAGTCCATCCTTAACCCTGCTGCCCAACTAATTAATCTCTCTCCTCGCTACACTCCTACTTCCCCTCTTTGCAAATCCCTTCACTGGCTCCCAATTTCCCAGAGTATCTAGTTTAAACTACTAACACTGACCTACAAAGCCATCCATAACCTTTCTCCTCCATACATTTCCGAACTAACCTCTCCATATCTTCCCTCACATAATCTCTGGTCCTCAGAGAGACCTCCTTCTCGCCTCCATGCTAATTCGCTCCTCATCCAATCGCTTCCAAGATTTTTCCTGAATATCCCCCATCCTCTGGAATTCTGCAGCCCAACACGTCCGGTTATGCAATACATTTGGATCTTTCAGACGGAACCTGAAAACCCATCCCTTCAAAAAAGCTTACAACCTGTAATGATCACACGGCCACCTCAACACCATCGGAGCTACTGCAACCCCCGACCTTCTGTCTCCTTCCCCATAATCCTGTAGAATGTAAGCCCGCGAGGGCAGGGTCCTCTTCCCTCTGCAGGGCCGGACTGGCCATCGGGCAGTTCTGGCAAATGCCAGAAGGGCCTCTGGAATTCGTGGGCCGCTCGCCAGCCCCGACTACCCCCCCCCCCACCAGCGCCGCCGCATTCAACTATACCGGCATCTATGATGCCGGTACAGTTGAATGCAATGATGGAGGAGAGAGCCTCTGCAGACGCTCCCTCTCCCATCATTCCTCGCTCTGCCTGGCGCTGACACTGCGGGTGCGCGATAACGTAACATCATCGCGCACCTGCTGTGTGACCGGGCAGACTGCAGCTGCTGAGACCGGAGCCAGGAGCAGCGCTGGGCACGCTGGGCTGTGCTGTATTACATTCTATGGGGGCTGTGCTGTATTACATTCTATGGGGGCTGTGCTGTATTACATTCTATGGGGGCTGTGCTGTATTACATTCTATGGGGGCTGTGTTGTATTACATTCTATGGGTGGCTGGCTGCATTACATTCTATGGGGGCTGTGCTGCATTACATTCTATGGGGGCTGACTGCATTACATTCTATGGGGGCTGTGCTGCATTACATTCTATGGGGGATGGCTGCATTACATTCTATGGGGGCTGCGCCTCATTACATTCTATGGGGGCTGTGCTGCATTACATTCTATGGGGGCTGTGTTGTATTACATTCTATGGGGCTGTGCTGTATTACATTCTTTGGGGGCTGTGCTGTATTACATTCTATGGGGGATGGCTGCATTGCATTCTATGGGGGCTGTGCTGCATTACATTCTATGGGGGCTGTGCTGTATTACATTCTATGGGGGATGGCTGCATTACATTCTATGGGAGCTGGCTGCATTACATTTTATTATGGATGGCTGGCTGCATTACATTCTATGGGGGCTGTGCTGCATTACATTCTATGGGAGCTGTGCTGCATTACATTCTATGGGGGCTGGCTGCATTACATTCTATGGGGGCTGTGCTGCATTACAGTCTATGGGGGCTGTGCTGTATTACATTCTATGGGGGCTGTGCTGTATTACATTCTATGGGGGCTGTGCTGTATTACATTCTATGGGGGCTGTGTTGTATTACATTCCATGGGTGGCTGGCTGCATTACATTCTATGGGGGCTGTGCTGCATTACATTCTATGGGGGCTGACTGCATTACATTCTATGGGGGCTGTGCTACATTACATTCTATGGGGGATGGCTGCATTACATTCTATGGGGGCTGGCTGCATTACATTCTATGGGGGCTGTGCTGCATTACAGTCTATGGGGGCTGTGCTGTATTACATTCTATGGGGGCTGTGCTGTATTACATTCTATGGGGGCTGTGCTGTATTACATTCTATGGGGGCTGTGTTGTATTACATTCCATGGGTGGCTGGCTGCATTACATTCTATGGGGGCTGTGCTGCATTACATTCTATGGGGGCTGACTGCATTACATTCTATGGGGGCTGTGCTACATTACATTCTATGGGGGATGGCTGCATTACATTCTATGGGGGCTGTGCTGCATTACATTCTATGGGGGCTGTGCTGCATTACATTCTATGGGGGCTGTGCTACATTACATTCTATGGGGGCTGTGCTACATTACATTCTATGGGGGCTGTGCTGCATTACATTCTATGGGGGCTGTGCTGCATTACATTCTATGGGGGCTGTGCTGCATTACATTCTATGGGGGCTGTGCTGTATTACATTCTATGGGGGCTGTACTGTATTACATTCTATGGGGGCTGTGTTGTATTACATTCTATGGGTGGCTGGCTGCATTACATTCTATGGGGGCTGTGCTGCATTACATTCTATGGGGGCTGTGCTACATTACATTCTATGGGGGATGGCTGCATTACATTCTATGGGGGCTGTGCTGCATTACATTCTATAGGGGCTGTGCTGCATTACATTCTATGGGGGCTGTGCTGCATTACATTCTATGGGGGCTGTGCTGCATTACATTCTATGGGGGCTGTGCTGCATTACATTCTATGGGGGCTGTGCTGCATTACATTCTATGGGGGCTGTGCTGCATTACATTCTATGGGGTCTGTGTTACATTACATTCTATGGGGGATGGCTGCATTACATTCTATGGGGGCTGTGCTGCATTACATTCTATAAGGGCTGTGCTGCATTACATTCTATGGGGGCTGTGCTGAATTACATTCTATGGGAGCTGGCTGTATTACATTTTATGGGTGGCTGGCTGCATTACATTCTATGGGGGCTGTGCTGCATTACATTCTATGGGGGCTGTGCTGTATTACATTCTATGGGGGCTGGCTGCATTACATTCTATGGTGGCTGGCTGCATTACATTCTATGGGGGCTGGCTGCATTACATTCTATGGCTGGCTGGCTGCATTACATTCTATAAGGGCTGGCTGTATTACATTCTATGGGGGCTGTGCTGCATTACATTCTATGGGGGCTGTGCTGCATTACATTCTATGGGGGCTGTGCTGTATTACATTCTATGGGGGCTGTACTGTATTACATTCTATGGGGGCTGTGTTGTATTACATTCTATGGGTGGCTGGCTGCATTACATTCTATGGGGGCTGTGCTGCATTACATTCTATGGGGGCTGTGCTGCATTACATTCTATGGGGGCTGTGCTGCATTACATTCTATGGGGGCTGTGCTACATTACATTCTATGGGGGCTGTGCTGCATTACATTCTATGGGGGCTATGCTGCATTACATTCTATGGGGGCTGTGCTGCATTACATTCTATGGGGGCTGTGCTGCATTACATTCTATGGGGGCTGTGCTGCATTACATTCTATGGGGGCTGTGCTGCATTACATTCTATGGAGGCTGGCTGCATTACATTCTATGGGGGCTGTGCTGCATTACATTCTATGGGGGCTGTGCTGCATTACATTCTATGGGGGCTGTGCTACATTACATTCTATGGGGGATGGCTGCATTACATTCTATGGGGGCTGTGCTACATTACATTCTATGGGGGATGGCTGCATTACATTCTATGGCGGCTGTGCTGCATTACATTCTATGGGGGCTGTGCTGCATTACATTCTATGGGGCTGTGCTGCATTACATTCTATGGGGGCTGTGCTGCATTACATTCTATGGGGGCTGTGCTACATTACATTCTATGGGGGATGGCTGCATTACATTCTATGGGGGCTGTGCTGCATTATATTCTATGGGGGCTGTGCTGCATTACATTCTATGGGGGCTGTGCTGCATTACATTCTATGGGAGCTGGCTGTATTACATTCTATGGGTGGCTGGCTGCATTACATTATATGGGGGCTGTGTTGTATTGCATTCTATGGGTGGCTGGCTGCATTACATTCTATGGGGGCTGTGTTGTATTACATTCTATGGGGGCTGGCTGCATTACATTCTATGGGGGGTGACTGCATTACATTCTATGGGTGGCTGGCTGCATTACATTCTATGGGGGCTGGCTGCATTACATTCTATGGCTGGCTGGCTGCATTGCATTCTATAAGGGCTGGCTGCATTGCATTCTATGGGTGGCTGGCTGCATTACATTCTATGGGGGTGGGCTGTATTACATTCTATGGGGTGCTGTATTATATTCTATGGAGGGGCTACATTATATTCTATGGGGGGCTGCATTATGCTCTATGAGGGGGCTTCCATATATTACATATGCAGGGGCTGCATTATACTATATCAGGGGGCTGCATTATATTCTCTGGGGGTTACATTATACTCAGGGGGCTACAATATATTCTGTGGGGTGGCTGCATTATACTCTGGGGTGGCATCATTATACTATATGTGGGCTTCATTATACTGTATCGAGGACTATGAGGAATGCATTATACTATATGAAGAACTATGGGGTGCTTTATACTATGGGAAGTGAATTGTACTACATGGATGACAATGGCGGGGCATTATACTATATGGAGCACTATGAGGAATGTATTATATTATTTGGAGGAATGTATTATACTATTTGGAGGACTGAGGAGTGTATTATAGTATATGGAGGAATTGCAGTGTATTTTAATATATGGAGGTCTATGAGGAGTGTATTATACTATATGGAGGACTGAGGAGTGTATTATACTATATGGAGGACTGAGGAGTGTATTATACTACATTAAGGACTATGAGGAGTATATTATACTCTATGGAGGACTGAGGTGCACATTATAATATATGGAAGACTATGGGGTGTATTATACTAAACAAGCAAAATGCTGCCTATTCATCGAGTGATTGGATTGTTTATGTGGGAACAGAAATCCATGTTCTCAGCAGCACATCGCCGGTGTAAACTGTAGTTGTGCTGCTGATAACATGATACTGTATGGGGACAGATTGATGTAATTGTGATTGTTCTGTTCCCTTCATTCTTTCTCAGTTGGTGTAAAGAGGCCAGGAAACAAGTGAACGACTTCACTATTGTCGATCACACTCGTTTAGTGGCCTGAGATCAGCGCATGTAAATACAGCAGAAATGCTTCTCAGGGAGACCAGGAAAGGATGATGACAGTTGTAGTGAGCACCCAGCGTCTGGGAATAGTGCTAACTCTACTGCTTTTCCCAGCAGCCAGAGCATTTTATTCTATTATGTGTCATGATTTTTAGGGTTGACGTCAGCTGCGTAATGTCAGCTGCTATCAATCCCTGGTGTAAGTAATGGAGAGGTGTCTATCAGACACCCCCACTACTAGCCCAGACCTGGCGAGACCCAGCGACTCTGAAGAGCGGTGACGGTAGTAACAATACCGCTCTTTACAGTCGCCGAGCTCAGCGCAAGACCCGGAATATTTGAAGAGCGGTGACGTTACTGATGTCACCGCTCTTCAGAGTCACCGGGTCTCGTGCTGCGCAGCGGAACCAAAAGTGGCTGTAGGCAAAGTTTATGGAGCATCAGAATGAGGTTCTATAGCCTTTGGTCGTCTCAATCCCTTCATTATCTACGAGATCCAGTTATGTAGGTAAAGCAGCGGCTTTTCTTGGTACTGCAACTAAAAGCAATAAATAGGACTGAGCTGTAATGCTGGATACAGCTGTGATTATATGTTATATAGTCGTGTTACACTCCCCTCACTTCTTGTAACCTATAAGTGTACAAAGATGATATACAGTCACCATGTGACAAGTGGGCCTGTGTACCTTCAAATGCCAGGGCTGAATTTTAGCCCCAGTCCGGCCCTGCCCCTCTGTATCAGTCTGTCATTGTTAGTTTGCTTACTGTAAGTGATATCTGTATTTTGATGAAACCCCTTCTCATGTACAGCACCATGGAATTAATGGCGCTATATAAATAAATAATAATTACAACAGGTCTGCATAAATCAGATGCAACACAGATGTTTCGTATCAGATCCAAATTTCTTTTTGCGTCCCCATAGCCTTTTTGCGCACCCATAGCCTTCAATGTGCGAGTCTCATCTGATATACGGAAGAGACCTTTTCCAACCCCCTTCCATTTACAACACCCTGTCCCCCTGCTGCTAGGCTGTAGGATATGCAGACCTTTGACACAGGATGTAGCTCACACTTTCTCTGCACATGCTGCTCACAGAAACTACTGGAAAAAGTCAGTGACACATTCACTGCAGTAATGGAAGAAAATGTAAGTAATCAAGACTTATTACTTTACACATTGTGGCCAATATGAATGTTTTATCACAATATTTTATTGTTGAAGCACTTTTAGTATATGTTCCAAACTATCCACTATTACAAATATAACAAATATGTAGCTTTAATATGCAGTTTTTGTTGCAGTCAAATGTAAAAGGAAGCTTGTGTACTTCTTACAGATGAATTCACTTCTGAATTTGGCTTGCATTTGTGGTTCCGGGTTAGATTTGCTGCAGATGTTCTTTCCAAAATCTACAGCGTGCTACAGTACCAGCATGGTGGATGAGATTTTATCAAATTTAATGTATATCCTGCAGAGAAATTCTGCAACGGAAATTGACTAGGTCCACGGATTTTCTAAATGTTAATTTATGCTGCAGATGTTCACTGTACAATATCTGCAATGCAAAGGGTCAGTCTAAGTTTACACTTGGCGTTTTGGAAGAGTTTTTTTAATGCAATGTCATGCAATCTCACTTTGGTTTTTCTGTCATAAGATTTTGAGCTTTGCATGTTTTTTACACAATGGAGCATGTCACTTCTTTCAGCATTTTTTCAGCGTTTTTGACCTAGTGAAATTAATGGATGGTGAAAAAATGCACCAAAAACGCAGGTATCATGTTTGTTGCGGTTTTTTGTGCCAAAACCTGATTCTATATAATAGGACTTTATTTTTTTAACACTAAACTTTATCAGCATGCACAAAAGACAAATCTAGAATGGCAAACCCGCAGCAAAAACCTCACAAAAAAATTTCAAGAAAATCAAGCAAAACCTACTTTTTTTCTGCAGCTTCTTTCCGGTCAAGAGATCACATGGCTTGCTCTAAAGTCTGTTGTATATTCCCTCCTTATTTTCTGCTCACACCAGTAGCTTAAAAATTAGCTTTAAAAAGGCATCAGACTGGAATATGTGAGAACAATCTTTGGGTATTTCTGCAACAGCAAAAAATAGCTTTGCAAAACTTATCTTCACATTATCTCATACCTCGGTAAGATGCATATAAAGTTTACAAAGTTTCAAACGTTTATTGAGCCATTCAGTTTTCACAAAAAGATATAATATATTTTTTGAAGTATAAGGTTAGGTTATCACAATGAGTTTTTGACATTGCATATTTTTGCTGCACTGAAAATACAGCATCTTACAGTTCCAGCAAAGTGGATGGGATTTATATAAGTCTCACGCCCTCCGTGATTTTTTAAAATTTATTTTTACTCAGCGTAACTGCTCTGCTGCGTATTTGAAATCTGCAGCATGTCAGGCACGCTGAATTTTAGGTGCGGATTTTCCCCATATCTACAGGTATAAAATGTGTATGTGTTTTTAGTGCTTTTCTGCTGTGGATATGCACTAAAACTGCAAGAGCAAGCGACACTACTCTATCCTCCTCCTCCTGGACCTGTCCTCTGCCTTTGACACAGTGGACCATTCCATATTACTAAATCCAAAAATATACGAAGAAAAGAACGTGGCACTCACCCTGTTGTTGCTGTGAATTAGTGTCTTTTATTCAACATATGTAGACATAAACACGATGTGGAGAGGCGGCTGGTGAGAATAGCGGTGCGAGAGGATGTCCTTCATCCTCCTCTCGCACCGCTATTCTCACCAGCCGCCTCTCCACATCGTGTTTATGTCTACATATGTTGAATAAAAGACACTAATTCACAGCAACAACAGGGTGAGTGCCACGTTCTTTTCTTCGTATATTTTTGGATTTGGATTATTACTGTTGTGAGCACCTCCCTAAACTGCTGACTATTGCATGCCGCAAGGGATCTTGAAACAATCCTCTACTTGGACTATATTATGACCACTTAATATTGGTCTGGTGCCATTCTATCTCTACCATTGGACTTCATTCCATATTACTACAGACCCTCTCATCCCTTGGCATCACAGACTTGGCCCTATCCTGGATCTCGTCATACCTAACTGACCGAACATTCAGCGTCTCCCATTCACACACCACCTTCTCACCTCGCCCCCTATCTGTCGGAGTCCCTCAAGGTTCAGTTCTAGGGCCCCTGCTCTTCTCCATTTACACTTTTGGCCTGGAACACCTCATAGAATCTCACGGTTTTCAGTATCATCCTCTATGCTGATAACACACAGATCTACATCTCTGGACCAGATATCACCACCCTACTAACCAGAATCCCTCAATGTCTATCCGCTATTTCATCCTTCTTCTCCGCTAGATTTCTAAAACTTAACATGGACAAAACAGAATTCATCATCTTTCCCCATCTCACGCGACCCCCCCAACGAACCTATCCATTACAGTAAACGGCTGCCCACTCTCCCCAGTCCCACAAGCTCGCTGCCTCGGGGTAATCCTTGACACTGATCTCTCCTTCAAACCACATATCCAAGCCCTTTCCACTTCCTGCCGCCTTCAACTCAAAAATATTTCACGGATCCGTACATTCCTAAACCAAGAATCTGCAAAAACCCTAGTCCATGCCCTCATCATCTCCCATCTCGACTACTGTAACCTCCTGCTCTGTGGCCTCCCCTCTAACACTCTCGCACCCCTTCAATCTATTCTAAACACTGCTGCCCGACTAATCCACCTGTCCCCCCGCTATTACCCAGCCTCTCTCCTCTGTCAATCCCTTCACTGGCTCCCCATTACCCAGAGACTCCAGTACAAAAGCCTAACCATGACATACAAAGCCATCCACAACCTGTCTCCTCCATACATCTGTGACCTCGTCTCCCGGTACTTTCCTGCACGCAACCTCCGATCCTCACAATATCTCCTTCTCTACTCCCCTCTTATCTCCTCTTCCCACAATCGCATACAAGATTTCTCTCGCGCATCACCCCTACTCTGGAACTCTCTACCACAACATATCAGACTCTCACCTACCATCGAAACCTTCAAAAAGAACCTGAAGACCTACCTCTTCCGGCAAGCCTACAACCTGCAGTATCCACCGATTGACCAAACCACTGCATGACCAGCTCTATCCTCACCTACTGTATCCTCACCCATCCCTTGTAGATTGTGAGCCCTCACGGGCAGGGTCCTCTCTCCTCCTGTACCAGTTGTGACTTGTATTGTTCAAGATTATTTTACCTGTTTTTATTATGTATACTGTTGTGAACTCTGTGTTCAGGCTCCCTCTTGTGGTCACTGGTGGTATGGTGTGACTTTTGCTTTGGGCTCCCCCTGGTGGCTTTGTCTGTTATCCTGCTGGTCTCTGGCTATCAGCTGGTTCGTTATCCTCTGGGAGGTTCCTATATAGCTCTGTTTTACTTCCACTTGTTGCCGGCTGTCGATGTAATCAGTGCTACTCAGATTCCTTCTGACTACCTTGCTCCCAGTCCATCCAGGATAAGCTAAGTTTTGTTTGCTAATTTCTTGATCAGCAGTGTTTATCATGTTTTCTGTTCCAGCTTGCTAAAATGTAATTCCCTCGCTTGCTGGTTGCTCTAGTGGGCTGAGTTTCTCCCCACACACCGTTAGTTGGTGTGTGGGTTCTTGAAATCTCAGGATGGATATTTTGTAAGGGTTTTTTTATTGATCGCATAGACCCCTGCTCTATTTTCTGCTTTCTAGTACTAGTGGGCCTCTTTTGCTGAATCTGATTTCATCCCTATGTATGTGCCTTCTTCTTACTTCACCGTTAATATTTGTTGGGGGCTTCTATATCTTTGGGGATTATTTCTCTGGAGGCAAGCGAGGTCTCTCTTTCTCTTCAGGGGTAGCTAGTTCCTCAGGCTGGCACGAGACGTCTAGGAATTTTTTAGGCATGTTCACCAGCTACCTCTAGTTGTTTTGGATAGGTTCAGATTTGCGATCAGTCCAGTTACCATCTCCCTAGAGCTCGTCCTTAGTTTAATCACTTGCTGATCTATTTGTGATCCTCAGCCACTAGGGATCATAACAGTACAGCCGGCCAGCAAAGTGTTAATTGCATGGCAGAAGCAGGAGAAAAGAAGCCTTGAGAAATTTTTTTTTTTTTCCTTGTTGTTGCCGTGTGTCTAGCTGCTGTGCTAGCTTCTCTCCTCCTCTTAATCTTGGTGTGGCTCTGAGTTCAGCTGCTGACATTGATGTCCAGAGCTTGGCTTCCAGTCTGGATCATCTTGCTGCTAGAGTTCAAAGTATTCAGGATTTTGTTGTTCACAGTCCTATGTCTGAGCCTAGGATACCTATTCCGGAGTTGTTTTCTGGAGATAGATCTAGGTTCCTGAATTTTAAGAACAATTGTAAGTTGTTTCTTTCTTTGAAACCTCGTTCCTCTGGTGATGCCGTTCAGCAAGTTAAGATTATTATTTCCTTTTTGCGTGGTGACCCTCAAGATTGGGCCTTCGCATTGGCGCCAGGGAATCCTGCATTGCTCAGTGTGGATGCGTTTTTTCTGGCCCTTGGATTGCTCTATGAGGAACCTAATCTTGAGAACCAGGCTGAAAAAGCGTTATTGGCCCTCTCGCAGGGGCAAGATGAAGCAGAGGTGTACTGCCAGAAATTTTGGAAATGGTCGGTGCTTACTCAGTGGAATGAGTGTGCCCTGGCTGCAAATTTCAGAGAAGGTCTTTCTGAAGCCATTAAGAATGTCATGGTGGGGTTCCCTACGCCTGCAGGTCTGAATGAGTCAATGACTCTGGCCATTCAGATTGATCGGCGGTTGCGGGAGCGCAAACCTGTGCACCATTTGGCGGTGTCTTCTGAACAGACACCTGAATCTATGCAATGTGACAGAATTCTGACCAGAAGTGAACGGCAAAATTATAGACGGCAAAATGGGTTGTGCTTTTACTGTGGTGACTCAGCTCATGTTATCTCAGCATGCTCTAAGCGCAAAAAAAAGGTTGATAAATCTGTCACCATTGGTACTTTACAGCCTAAGTTCATTTTGTCTGTTACCCTGATTTGTTCCCTGTCATCTTACCCAGTTAATGCCTTTGTAGATTCAGGTGCTGCCCTGAGTCTGATGGATTGGTCATTTGCCAGGCGCTGTGGTTTTGATTTGGAGCCTTTAAAATTCCCTATTCCACTAAGGGGAATTGACTCTATGCCATTGGCTATGAATAGACCTCAGTACTGGACACAAGTGACCATGTGCATGACTCCTGTTCATCAGGAGGTGATTCGCTTTCTTGTATTGCATAATTTGCATGATGTTGTCGTGTTGGGTCTACCATGGTTGCAGACTCATAATCCAGTCCTGGATTGGAAAGCTAT